>NC_056737.1:1889744176-1889854176 GCF_019279795.1 Protopterus annectens | reverse complement strand
TTAGTGGTAAATCACTTTGGCTATGTTATACAGGGTCCTGTGTTTGAGCCTTGCAAAGTCTGTATATTTTGTTGCTGGGCAGAACAAGGGCCATTGGATACAGAGTGATTAAGGCATTTTAAGCAGTTATAAGCAGGTTTGCCTGGAGGTAAGCACTGCTAACTTCCTGTTACAGTTTCTTATATTCAGCTATTGAATTGCTTAACCTTTGTAGGTATTGCTTACCCTCATGCAAACAGGATTAAACCCGCTTACTGCTGCTTAAAAGTGCATACTCCCACTTGCCCCCATTCTAATTTCTCTAAAAGAAATGATAAAAGGTTGATAGCAAAGTGATGAAAAAGGGGCACAAAGAGGGAAAGACAGCAGGGAAAGTAGCTAGGGATGTACAGGAGGGGTGTAGGGAAAGTCCATAGCTGTCCATTTTTTCTTCAGCAACAGCTGTGCATATACACTGAATTCGGAAATATATTTGGACACTCATACCCCTGAGAGAGGGATGAGGACAACAATTATAATTTGTTAAGCCAATTAGACTGGATTACATTTGTCCAATGGACACATGTGCAAAGTGGACAGCTATGTATTGGGTGAGATTATTTTTGGGAACAGATTGCCCTTTTTTTTCAAGTGAGAGTGGGATGTTGGGGAAGGATAGTAGGCATATTTGGGGAGGTAGGTTAACAGACAAGACAAACAAGATGCATACAGGGGCGGTATATAACACATGTGGGGGTAAACACCTTGATGGGGAGGGGTGTTTGGAAATCGGAAGCCCATGAGCCCCCTAGTAGAAACAGTGGGAATGACATCCCCACCCATGGGCAGTCACCTCAGCACCTTCACAGCCCCTAAGGTGACTGGGCTGAGAGCTGAGTAGGAGGGCCAGGCCGACCCTCTAGTTGTGACACACGGCCCTCAAGCTGGAGTCGCAGATTTCTGAACTACTTGCGGAGCTCACTACCCACCATGACCCAGACCTGGCGATGGGTGACAGGTTCCTGTCCACTTCCGCTCTTGGGGGTGGTGAGCCCCATCCCTTGAGGTGGTTCCACCTGAATGTGGTGCAGGACCAACGGATGAGGAGGTTCTGGGTTGGGCATGGCCAGCTGAGGTGGGACAGGTGGGTCCACCAGGACTGGTCTTCCCAAACGTGCTATGGTGTTTACATTTTATCAACATATGTGGGTTAGTAATAGTCAACACATTCCAGGAATAGGTATGAAAGCATGCATTGATATTCCCATTAATGCAAACACCAGATATGGAACAGTTACATAGCAAACAGAACACATGCATATATGGAACCACAGTGGTCATTACAACAGCATGCAGGTACATTGATGGCAGCATGCCACCAATGTGGGTGTATTTCAACATGGCACATGTATAGAAGCAAATTTAAATAATTATCAAACAATAGGACATATGTCCCAACAGTAGAGTTAATGCAGCACATACGAATTGAGTTGTGTATTTAGTTTATTGTTGCAGATATGGTGGTGGGAGAGAAAAATATCAATTAACAACTAGTATATTCCTGTAGTTCACACTACTTTCCTAGTCAGTGCTGTGATCTGTACCTTACAGGTATTAGTACACTACCCTATTGCCTGAGTTTGGACAGTGGTATGGCTGTCAACAACTATATACATGAACTGAGTTTTACCTTCAATATACATCTCTTACCTGGTATAGCTGTGGAGGTATTGTTTGTTAACACTGCTGTTTTTACACATACTACCAGATTCCAGGTTGATATTATGCACATACCTGTCCATCTCTTATTGCACACACTCTGGGCATGTTTTCACCACATGCAGGTGAACCGGGACATATTTTAACTATTGCCCTCTTAAACCTTTAGTGAATTTTACAATGCCAGGTTTGTTTTCATTGACATTTTCCAAATATGTACAGGCCTGACAGTCAGTTATATGACATGAAATGCTGCCTACATGTCAGAGATTAGCACACTGATATTTCAGGGGGACAGGGTAACAACCGGCAGATATGGGCCGAATAACTGGCCATTCTGGACAATTATGTACACTTGTGGGGTATGATTCTGCATACAGCTTACTACCACTCCCAGGATTTGGTCCATGGTTGTGTCTGCTAAAAATAAAACGCTGTCCATCACAGATGAGTGTGCTATATAGATATTGCTGTGTATCTTTGTCTGATTTCTGTCTATAATTGTCCTGTAGTTTTACATTCTGACCTTGTAATTACAATACTCTTATAAAGGATTTCCTAGACAGTTGTATTATGTAGTACAGTGTGGGTGACAGTGATGAGTAATACCTTATTATTCAGAACAACTGCAACACTAACAATGCCATACAATACCAGAGTCAATAGTACAAGTACAGGATATCGATCTTTTATTTCTAGGCACAGTGTTTGTATCTGACTGACCTGTGGGAGCAATGTTTGTTAACGCTACCTGAATGTTGCCACACAAATTACCAGTTTCCACATTAGTATTATGCACGTATTTCTCACTCTGTTACTGTACACACACTGGTCACAGCTTGACAACATTGGGGTGGAGATGGGACATACTTTGCTAATTACTCTCATAACATTTTGGGGAGTTGCTAGAGTGACAGGTTTGTTCCTATAGATGTCTGCCAATCAGTTATATGTCTTCTTTGCTGCCTAAATGTCTGTGATCATCTCACTGATTTGCCAGGGGGACAGGGTGACAGGCAGCAGATATGGGCCGATTCATTGGACATTCTGGACATATCTGTACAGTATGATTCTGCACACAGCTTACTACCAATCCTAGGATTTGAACCATGGCTGTGTGTGCTAAAAATACAACAGTTCACGTCTCAGTTGAGTTTGCTATTTGGATTTTGTTATCTGTCTTTTTCACTGTTTTCTGTCTAAGTCTCTCTCAGTTGTACTATATGACCTCTTGGGATTACAACAGTCATATACAGATATTCCTACACATTTTTTATGTAGCACAGTGTGGATAACAGTGCTTAATACAACAGTAATATTAAGAGATTGCAACTCTACATTACCATATGATACCAGAGTAAACACATGCAGTCCTGAAGTTAGACCTTTATTGTCAGGCTATTATGCTTTTATCTACATACAACCTATATGAGACTCTTCCTGCCATATTCTCTGTTGTATGCAGTACATGCCTTAAACAATACAGGTTTTATAAAGGCAATTAACTTACTACTACTTTTAGACATTTCCTATGACACTACATGCAAGAATATTACTAACCTGCCTTGCATCGCAACCACTGCAGTCTACAGGCATGGGCTTCCTGGTTCGCAGCCCACTCATCTGTCACTATGAAAGGCATAAGAGTAATATTTAGCCATACCAATCCATAATATACATGAGCTGGCAATTATTAAACAGGTAGTGGACTGATACTTACACATGGCTGGGACATCCCCTGTCCTCCTAGCCTCTTGGATCCACTGATCCAAGAGATCCCCCTTTCTCCGCTTCAGGTCAGCATAGTGATGCCTGACCTGCTCATCAGTTTGGGGTATGCCAGTGGCACCGGTGAGGTCATGGGCGAGATGGTCCTAGGCTTCCGCTTTGTATTGGGAACCCTGGTATTAGCACTGAAGCATTCTCTGGTCATGGTATTTCACAAGCATTCCTGCCATGACTCTGGACTCCTGGATGCCCCAGCACTGCACCTGAAAGCACACACCCTCTCCCATTCCAGACATAGAGCCTAGAGGAGGAAGCTGCAACCAATTATGAGATATATTCCCACCTGTTGGATTTAAATAGGGCCAGGTTCCTGCACTTTGCCATTATTGGACAGTTTTGAAAATGCTAAGTTATGGGAAATCCTGCTTACCTAAGGTTGGCATTGCTTAAAGGGGTATACCAATGGGCAGACTGAGTTAGCTGGCCTACACTTTGCTTACACCTACTAAGCTGAGCTGTGCAATGCTTAGATTTGCTTAATATTTAATTTGTATTATATTTGCTTTTTGGCATTAATTTATTATTTATTACATGTTATATATGCGTTTGGTATCCATGATTCATGTGTACGTACACTGTATGGGGTACTTGTGTTTATCAGGGGATTTCAACACTTTATTACAATGACACCTCATATCTGGGCTTACTGTAGTACTCCAGTTCACATATTTATTTTATGTAGTAGGTTATACAACATAAAACTGTATATAGATTCCTTTCAGATGTTCGGTTTGATTTTCCTATAGTGAGGATCTGTTTGGTGATACCTCAATGCTCTTTATTGCTGTGATGGCTTAGTGGTTAACTACTGTGACTATAGTGTACAGGGTCCTGGGTTCAAGATGAACAAAGGCTGTTTATTTTGTTTCTGGCAAGGACAGCGGCTGTTGCATACAGAGTGAATAAGGTACTTTTAAGCAATTGTAAGTGGGTTTTGCACGGGTTTGCATGAGGGTAAGCAATACTAACCTTCGGTTAAATATGCTTACAGAGAGTTAGCTTCAATATTGTTTAACCTGTGCGTGCATTGCTTACTCCTGTGCAAACGGGCTTAAACTCTCTTACCGCTGCTAAAATATGCTTACTTGTGCTTACTATTGTTTAGTCCTGCTTTCCACCGCACTAATTTAGTCAGTAATGTCAAATGTTTCTTAGGAAGGTGGTGAATTTGGAAAATGTATGGATTTATCATTCATTACACATTTTACCTTCCATTTGTATACCTGATTCCTGGACACATATACTGCATGGGGAACTTGTGATTATCTGTGGACTTTGCAACATTATGACAATGACATCTCACATCTGCATTCAATGCAGTACTCCACTTCTGAAATATATGTTATTTAGTAGGTTATGCAACAAAAATTTGTTCATGAAGTGATTTGACATGGAAAATGGAATGTACTGGAGTGGGACTCAAACTGGGAATGACTGCTCCTAAGGCAAATGCTTTGCCCACTACACTGTTGCTGTACTACTTCATTTACAAATCTCTTGCTTTTTATCTCTTCTGCGATTTAAGCTGCATTAACCCTAGCTAAGCGACGGGCAAACCCATGCATCTTTGGTTAAATTTAATCTGTTTCTTAAAAAAAAAAAAAACACTTCTTTATATTTAATGTTTTAACTATTGCTCCTGTACACTTGGGGGGATGTTGCTGGGGGTATGCAAGCACCTATGAGTGGCCTCGCTCATTCTTATTCATACACTGCTGTTCTTCATTGTAGGGGCATGAATATTCTGAAAGCTCTGCTCTCAGACATGCCCTCTGCACTCATACATGCTCCATGTCCATTTATGAGCTCAGGCAGTGCGCCTTCATTGATATGCATGGTGCGCTGCCATCCTGCTCCTAAACAGACAGTTCCATGCAGAACTAAGCTAGTCTTGCATGGAAGGTTAGTGAATCCGGGATATATATATAGATATATATATATATATATGTATATATGTATTTCTCTATGAAATAAGAAAAACTTCAGATACTAATGCTTTAGCCCTGCACATAAAAGAGCATGTAGATCATGCGTTCTGTTTTAGAGTGTTAGAAGTAATAGCACAGAACCCAAGAGGAAGTGATGCTAGTAATAGTCTTGCATTAGCTGAATTAAAGTGGATTCTAAGGTTTAATGCACATAACTATCCTGGCCTAAACACTTCGGTGTCTATAAAGCCTATTCTGAATAGTAGGAAACGTTAATAAGATTTTGAATGTTTTAAAAAATTGTTTATTTCAGCTTCTCAGCCATAGTTTTGATATATTATGTCTTAATGCAATTCTTTTCACAGTTACTTTATTGTGCATTAATATTTATATGTTTTTTAAATCTTTTTACTCTGATATACATCTGAATATTCACATAGTAATCAAATATTTATAGACATTAAAAAAACTTTTTATATAATACTACCCATATACCTTAACTAAATATTAATTCTTGATAATCCAGTAGACTTCTTTAGTTTATATTTAACCTGTAAGTAAATTATTAAATTATTAAATAATAGTTAAATAAATAATTAATTAAATAAATAACTAATAAATAAAGAGATATTCCCAATTGATTGGTTGACTAGTTTTTTTTGTGTCATTCATCCATCTATTTGATTAATGGGTTACTTAGTTTTAAAACCATATTCTCTATACATATATTTTTAAATTAATATTAAAATGTCAACTTATATATATATATAGTACATTTAATATATACATATATATATATATATACTTTTAGATAGACGCATCCATGCATAGCTTATATAATAGTTGCTTATATGGTCATTATTCATATTTATTATATACAATATATATTATATACATTTAAATATATTTAGAGCATCTATTCATTACTTAGCAAGTAAAGAAATTTTGTCAAATAGACATAAATACTGATTTTTGATTTTTTGACTTTTTGAACAAAGTCTTTTATGCATGGTTCCTGAATGTTATACTTTAAGTTTGTGTTAAATAGTAATGTTTTTGCTATATTGTTGTACCACATTGGAGTTGTCATATTAGACATAAACACACTTTTTAAAACATGCGTTTTTAGAACACACTTACATATTTATTTAATGCTTGAGAAATGTTGTATTTTATTTAGTTTTCAATTCCAGATTGAAGTTGAAATTATGTTTGAGACTCTCTCAATTTTATTAAATACATGTAAGGTTTTTTATACTCTATGGCTTAATATATTTAGCCAAAAGTTTTCATCTATTTTTTATACTTCATGGCTTAATATACTTAGCCTAAAGTTTTCATTCATTTGTCTGTTTATTCATTTCTATACACTATAGAAATGTCCTATGTTTTTAAGCATTATTTCTTTAAATGATTACTGAACCAATTAATTAGTCAATTAGATTAATGTCTTGGCTAACTGTTTTGTTATTTAAAGTCAGTCAGTGGGTGTAATTATTATCTGAAGAAGCGTGGTTGTATCCACGTGAAAGCGCTTATCATCCCACTTGTTAAATAAAAGGTCTATTTTATTTTATCGTCTACAAGTTCTACTGGATTATTTATTTATTTGGTTGGTGAAATTGCTACTTGTTGTTTCGTGGAGAGATCAGTTTCTGCTTTTATATAATCAGTTTCAAAGCCATCATTAATAGGATTTAGTCTTGAGGCCCTGATAGCCTGTCCTCTTATAATGTTCTTGAAAACATAAGGAGGATGCATACTGGATCTGGAAAGTAAGGTGTTACTATAACAGGCCTTACGATGCACACCTGTATTGATTATGTCATTCGGTAATCTCTCAATAAACAAATCTAAGAACTCTATCCTACGTGAGGAATGTTGCATGGTAAACTTAAGGCAGGTCATGATGTTATTCATCATGAAATGCATAGATTCTAGTTGTTCAATAGATCCATCCCATAAGATGAAAAGAACATCGACGAAACGTCGATAGAACACTACATGTTGCCTAAACATCTCCTCACGAAAAAGCACATGTTCTTCCCAGTATGCAAGAAACATATTTGCATAGCTGTTGGCACAGGGTGTGCCCATTGCTACGCCTTCCTTTTGTCTGTAAATAGTGGTCATAAACATGAAAAAATTGTTCTCTAAGACCAACTCCAAAAAATACATTATCAAGTCTATTAAAACCATGGAATAATTGCTATGTTCCTTTAAATATTCCGTTACATAAGTCAACCCTAAGTCATTGGGAATGACAGTGAACAAAGATTGTACATCAAGGAAGTTTACCATGCAACATTCCTCACGTAGGATAGAGTTCTTAGATTTGTTTATTGAGAGATTACCGAACGACATAATCAATACAGGTGTACATCGTAAGGCCTGTTATAGTAACACCTTACTTTCCAGATCCAGTATGCATCCCCCTTATGTTTTCAAGAACATTATAAGAGGACAGTCTATCAGGGCCTCAAGACTAAATCCTATGAATGATGGCTTTGAAACTGAATTAACTAGCCTGAAAAATAGATTGGTCAACAGGGGTTATACTCAAACTGAAATTAACTCCTACATGGATGATATACATGAACTGCGTTGTACTAGAGCAGCACCTTATTTTGGTCCCAGGGAATTCGATAATCCTTTAGGTGATAACTGTAATAATCACAGTATTAGATTTTCAACACAATTTTCCTCTGATTATTTTAAAATCAAGGAAGTTATTAAGAGGCATTGGGGCATCTTACATGTTGACAGTGATCTAAAACGGACCGTGGGTGAGACACCCACCTTCCTTTATAGGAATAAGCATAACTTAAAAAGGATACTTTACCCTAAAACCACAAAAAGTGATAACAAGGGTGGATGTACTAAGCCATGTGGGCATTGTAAGTTTTGCCATTTTATTGACAGTAATACTCAGTTTTTTCAACCAGACCTACAGAAAGTATTTGTGATGCAAGCAGATGCCAACTGTATGACATCAGATGTGGTTTATCTGGCCACTTGTCAATCCTGTACGTCATTCTATGTAGGCAAGACTAGAGATAGGATGAGGGAGCATATTTACCATATGAAGAGAGGTACACTGCATAATGCCCTAGCCAAACATATTACATTAAATAATAATGAACACTATTTTTTATTTAAGGTGCTAGAAGTTATTTCTCCCAATGTAAGGGGAGGTGATATCAGAACCTACACAGAAAGTAAGGAAACGCAATGGATTATTTCTGTAAGGGCTGACAAAGATTTTGGCCTGAACGAGAGAGCTTCTATAAGACCAAAACTAAAACAACGTAGAAATGTTAAATGAAATATTACATATTGACCACATATTGTTGTATTTTCATTTTTATATAACATACATAGTTTTGTGCTTTTCTAATATAATCTCTTTAGTCATAAAACTCTGATTAATATGTCTGCAATTTGATGCCCAGTTATAATTCATCACTTAGCAATGCATTTTATGAAGTTTTTATACATTTATTTTTACCTACTATTTTATACATCATTTATACCTTTAAAAATGATGGGCAGTACCTTGTATGCCAATTAATTATGAGTATGAGTCATTACCTGCAGGTATATAAGCATGCAATTAACACTTGGATTTTTGTATGGATCTGATGAAGCTACTTGCGAAAGTGCTTATCCTGTCATATTTTTGCATTAAAAGTGGAGATTTTAATTAATTCTTGCATCGTTTGATTTCCTCACTGTCGCTCAGTTCCTGATTTTACCTACTGATTTTAAAACTCTTTACTGTGAACCTGAGCGTTTACCCATCCCATTGGATTTATTCTGTTATATACATACAAAGGTGAATAAATACACACACACACACACACACACACACACACACACACACACACACACACACACACACACACACACACACACACATACATATTATATATATATATATATACATAACTATATGTATACATAAATATACAGAAATATATGACAGCTACAAAGGCATGCAATCAGAGGGTCATGCTGCTGCACACTGGAAGTCTAAATCTGGAAATTCATTCACTGGAAGTATTCCTTAAAATGAGGAACAATAACATCTGTGCTGTAACAGAGACCTGGCTAAAGGCAGCAGGAAGCACCCCTGCAATACCAGACTATAAATAATTCCACAACTTTTGGCTGCAGAACATGGACTGAAGCTCTAAAGGTGGTAATATTTTCATATTCATAAAGGATGCACAAACCTCCAGAGTGGTAGACCAACCTTATGCATTACAGATTGGGTACGACAGTGGTTCAGGTTGTAGCCTGCTATAGGTTCCCATACATGTCCGAAGATTCACACTCCATATTTATAAACACCATGGAGAATATTAGTGTCCAACCTAACATTATCATACTGGTGCACTTTAACTACCCCACCATTAACTTGGAAAGTTACTCATGTTCCGATGCACATGCGCATCACATCGACCTGGTCCTTACTAACATGGGCAACTGTTGCTCTACACCAATAGTCAACTCCTCCCTTGTTATATCTAAAAACAAATTAATCACCTTTAGAAATCCACATCTCTCCTACCCCCACCCCCCTGCACAGGTAATCATCATGAAAAGCCTTTCCAGAACTAACTATGGCCTCATAAAATCAGAGGTGGCTAACCTCATGGCAGCCATACAAATGGAAACTAGTTGCATGACAGCTGAATCAAACAACAATGCTTTATGGACACATACACAAATGCAGGGATACCGCCTTGCCCAATACAACCAGGATCCTCATCTCCAAAAAAGGAAGGTGATCTGGTGGTGCCTTGCCATAAAGAAAATGTACAACAGAAGGAAGGAAGTGATATAGAATAAGGCAAAGTCCCAAGACTGGAAATAAACTCTTATCAGTCTCAAGTTAGCTGTGAGAACAGAATTGGAGCACATAGTAAAGACAACCACATGGCCTCATACAGTTATGTAAAGAATCTCCATGGCAATACCAAGAATTGTTCTGAGCTACTATATAATGGTACCTCCCAGACTGAGCCAACAAATAATGCCAATATACTGGTTGGCATCTTGAGTACAAACATTATCCCTCACTCCCCCCTCGCAAGAACCAATCACGATACCAGTACACCACCAGGCACCCAGTATTACTGCAGTACAGGTTAAAACACCACTGTCCAAGGCCAAGAATATAGCTTATATGGGACCTAACAATATCACTGGTTGTGTTCTACATGAACTACAGAGTGACCTGGCACCTTACCTGTGCGCCCTGTTCAAGCACAGCCTCACCACAGGCTTTGTCTCTACTGAATTGTGCACTGCTACAGTCACCCCTCTCCACAAATGAGGTATAACTACAGACCCTGGGAAATACCACCCCAACTGCCTGACAAGTCTGTTATGCAAAGCTATGGAATGCATCATCATGCACCTAATAAGCAGGGATACAGAAATCTGCAGACTCAGGATCCCACACAGTTTACCTTTGTGAAGGGTAGGTCATACCTGCTCATTCAACCTGTTCAACGTCTTGGCGTCAGTCACCTGAGCTGTGGATGAAGGCAAGGTGGCACACACAGCCTACACTGATTTGGCCAAAGCCTTTGATAACATTCCTCACTCACTAAGCTCGGCATCAACCTCTATATCACCAGGTGGGAACAGAGGCACAAACACAGGGATAGATTTGACATACTGCTGCTATACATTGAGACAGTTGCAGATGTCACTGTGTTTGTTGTAACATCCTTAATGAGGAACATAATGTCAGTAATACCAACAGATGTGAGTATTAACTGAATGCATTCCTCAGAGTCCACAACTGCTTTACCAAGGACACCAATGGTCTGTTGAACACACAAACCATAACAGGCAGATATATAGCCAGTCTGTTGACAGTGTGCCAGTGGAGAGATATGTCAGAGACATATCACTGTGAGTCGTGATATCACACACTAAATCCATGTCCACACAAACCATGTCAATCTATCAATCCACCATGTGTATAACAGCACTGATGACATAAAATGTGTTCACAAATCTGGGAATATGTCCCCCATGTTGGTTGGCTGTCTCCACATGTCCTGTCCTGTGATGTATTGCCACCCACTCTATGTGAATCTATAGACCACCACCTCTGTAATGCCACTCACACAGGCAAGGAAATGGAGCAAGGTCCACTTTAAAGAATGTCCCATATGTCAGAACTAGCAGCAGTGTCCAGGCCCACAGCACAATACAATGTGGGCACCTACATAGTAGTATGGCCATAGCAATACCTGACATCTGCACATCTGTACAGATAATAGACAGAAAGTAGATAGCCAACAGGTTATGCATTACGATGATTGTTTTGAAAGATAAGACATCTGAAACAGAAAGGTATGCCATTACTACATGACAGCAGTCCTCAATGACATGTCCATAAAACTTAGCAGTCTACAGTTAATATCAACATATCAGATATCCAATAGGAGATACATATAAACATACAGCTCTAACACCAAGAATGAGATACTCAGTACTCAGAGTCCAGCCTCACATGCAGGAATGTATGGTTCCAGTACTACAATCTGCAATCTTACTTGAAAAAGCAATGTTAAAAGTACTAACATAATGATACAATATGTGTTAAACTATATCTGTCAACCAGTGCACTGTAGCTGGTGTAACATGCAAGTGTGACTGCATATAACTATCATCAAACCATCAACTCCCCTACTAGAATAAATAAATCCACCCACAAACAAACCATTCTAGACTGGATATTGACCAACAACAATCCCCTCTCCTATAAAACAGGAATACTCCCTGACAATATCAGTGACCACCTCCTTACCTTTATCACTAAACAGAAATTCAACAATCCCAAACCAACTACTTATCGTACCAAACACAACAAAACAGACTTCAACCTAGCATCCTTTCAGAATGAACTCAAGGAATACAACTGGTCTACTCTAAAATACCTCCCAGTAGATGAGGCTGTAACCCATTTCAACAATACCTTCCTACAAATTCTAAACCAACATGCTCCATCCCGCTTAGTCAGAGTCAAATCCAAAGCAGCCCCATGGCTCTCTAAAACAACTAAACAAACTATGAGCTAGAAATAAACTATGGTCTAAATGGAGGTCCACAAAAAATCCAATTGACCATCAAAACTTCAAACAGCTGAGAAATAAAACTAAGAAGCTTACCATTCAGGACAAGAAAAACTACCACCTTCAATACCAACAAAACCAACACCAAAACCCAAAACAATTTTGGTCAGGAATAAACAAACTACTCCACCCAGGTAATACCAAAACACCTACCCCAGATAGCCTAGCACAAACCCAACCTAATAATAGCCGACACTTTCAACAACTTTTTCTCTCAGACAGTCACCTCACTTGCAAGTACCATGACTCCCCCCTCAACCCTCCAAACTACCCCCACTCAAAACAGCACACACATGCTAAAGTTTAATACTGTCTCAACAACCTATATACACAAGCTACTATCTAAACTCAAACCCTGCACCCCTTCTGCAGATAAGCTTCCAGCTGAATATCTGCAACTAGCTGCATCCGAGATAGCCTACCCAGTCTCCATCTTAATAAACAGAACCATAACTGAATCCAAAATCCCATCCTGTTGGAAAATCTCCCATATTATTCCCCTCCATAAAGGAGGAAACTCCAACGAACTCTCCAATTTTCGGCCTATTGCCCTTCTATCTCCTCTATCCAAAATAATGGAATGCTGCATTCACCATCAACTTCTACATTACCTCTTAAATAACAATTTGCTTGTAGACTCACAACATGGTTTTAGACCCTACCACAGTACTTCAACTGCCCTTCTCTCCTTCACTGACTCTATCAATAGAAACCGCAACAACAACCTGTTCTCCTCTGCAATATTCTTAGACCTCTCAAAAGCATTCGATATGGTCAACCATAAACTTCTCCTCGATACCCTACAATCCCTCTCACTAGATTCACAGGCATTACAGTGGTTCAACTCTTACCTGACTAATAGAAAACAAGCAGTCCTCTGGGACAGTCATCTATCCTCTCAACTCCCAGTTACTATTGGCGTCCCACAAGGATCCATCCTAGGTCCCCTACTTTTCTCTATTTTCATAAATAACCTGCCCACTTCCCTCCCTACATCCACTTGTATACAGTATGCAGATGATTCCACTCTCATCTGCTCTCCTTCGTCCCCAGCACAACTCCACTCCGCTACCCAGGTGGTCTTCACTGCAGCAGAAAAATGGTTCCAACATATCTGTCTCCTCCTAAACCCCAAAAAAACAAAACTGCTACTTTTCACCCCTACCTCTAAATCCACCCCTATCACTTTTTCCATTGTATCATGCAATGGCACTGTCATCCAACCTGACTCTTCCACTAAGCTGCTAGGCATAACCATAGACAATCAGCTAAATTTTGACTATCACATTGACTTAACTATCAAGTCAGTCAATAAAAAGATGGGTGCCCTTTACAGACTTAAGCCCTTCCTTACTGCTACTTCCCGAGTGACTCTCGCCCAAACTCACCTCATTTCTACATTATTGTATGCCTCTCCTTCCTTTATCAATATATCTAAAGCTAATCTTCAAAAACTGAATACCGCCTACCACAGTATAGCCAGATTTGCCACTGGCTCTCTATTCCAAACTCATCACTGTCTTAACTTAAAGAAACTAAACTGGCTTGAACTTCCTAACCTAATACTACTACAGCAGCTAATCATCACTTTTAAAATTCTACATCACCCTTCCAACACACCCATACTAAATAAACTCATCACTCCTTATAAAAATCTCACTACACTTAGATCAGCTAACAAGCTACTAGTTACTACTTTGAAATCTCATAATAAATCAGGTGATTCCTTATTTGCAAACACTGTTGGTTCTTACTGGAATAAACTCCCCATAGAACTGACCTCCCTAGGCTCATGTCAGCTTTTCAAAAAACAGATGAAAACTCACCTAATAACTCACTGGCTATGCCCTTGCTCCAATCCTGACTGACCTCAGCAAACTTATTACTCTCTTCAGTCTGCACTTGTGCACTTTTGCTCTTCTGTTCTAACTTAAACTGACTTCCACAGTCCCTTTATTTACCTCCATTCTTCTGTTCTTAGTTCTGTTTGCCTCCCTCTGACCACTCTGATTTTCTGTCTCTTGCTTCTTTTAGCTGACCTCCTATAATCCTGTTACCTCTTACATTTCCTCACTAACTTTTTTCCCCCTCCTTTCCTACTACTTGTTCCTTAACCTCACTAAGTCCAGAATTCTGTACCTAACAGTAGCTGTACTTTATTATTCCTTTCTCTTTACGTCATTTCTTCCTTTATACTTTCTTTAACCTTTTAAAATCTTTTACACTACTAACCTGCATGTTTAACACTATATATTAACCACTTTCATACTTACAACTAATACCTACTTGTTGTCATGACTAGCTACTATGGATATTTTTCTACTTTAAATTGTTTTGTGGATACTGAAGCTTTTCTCCTCAGTCCCTGTCTGAATTTTGATTGTCATCTACTCAGATTTGTACATGAAAAACGTATTTGTATTTGTATTTTGCCGTATTATACTATGTTAGTTTTAGTTTTATTTGTATAGTTAGTATTACTAGTGACTTTATTAACTGTAGTGTATTAGTTCTGATAGTGGAGCTTTTCTCCTCGGGCCTCTGCTGAAAATGGACATGTATCCAGCCAGACTAGCCCGGTTAACAAATGTAAAATAAATAAATAAATAACCTGAGATACTACACATGTATGAAACAAATCCAGAGGGGAAAGATTGTGGTACTACCCACGTATACCCATACTCACACCCCCTGCTACTGTAATGACAGCACTTAGAAGCATGTTATGTACAGGTAATTAAGTACACTTATTAAATATGCCATTACCCTGCTACTTTATTGGACTGGAATGTGATCACTGGTTGCAAGGGCTATGCTATGCTTAGCAGGTTTCAGCATTGCTTAAATATAAATGCTAAGCAGATTTGCACTCTGGTCAGTGACGCCTACACAGTGCAAGTGCCTTTTCATTTAACCGTACATTAGTACTGCTTACCGTCACACAAACCCGCACAAACATGCCTTAACCATTCTGTATCCAATAGTCCTTGTTCTGCCTAGCAACAAAGCAAACAGCCCTTGCATGTCTTGAACCCAGACCCTGTACACCATAGCCTATACACTTTACCAGTAAGCTACCTCTGCTGTATTGCTTCATTATGTTTTCTCAAATATACCCCTTTTTAGAGTCAGTTTACAATAGGGAAGAGACAAGTGTGCAATTAGTAAGGATTGGTATCTATAAATATGTATATCCGAATAGAAACATACATAGAGAGAGAGTGAGATATGTAGGGAGATCCATATATGTGTACAACAATATATAGATATATTACCAATAAATACTGATGTGTGTATATATATATATATATATATATATATATATATATATATATATATATATATATATGTATACAAATATATACATACACACACACACACACACACACACATATATATATATATATATGTTACACATATATATATATATATATATATATATATATATATATATATATATATATTTATTTATGGGTCTCCTTCAGTAGATCGAACATATTACAAGTTCAAAATTCATATGCCGAGACCATATGTTCGAACTTGTAAATGCTCGATTGGACTGAATGGAGATCTCAGTACAGTGCGGAAGCGGAAGATTTCCCTTTTCCGCCATGTAGCGTGATCTCAGAGTTGGTATATTTAAGTAAGGGGGTGTGAGGGGGCATTTAATTTTGTTTTTTGCTGTTTTTTTCTTTTTATATTTCAATGTTCGAACTGTTACAAGTTTGAACATATGGTCTCGGCCATATGTGGTTCGAACTTGTAATATGTTAGATCTACTGAAGTAGATCCATATATATGCATACATGTCCCAAAATGCCCATACAAACATATGCTGCTGATAGACCACCCACAACTGGGCAGCATGCACAGTTGGATACAAAAGAAGCCATGACACTCACATCTGCCTCCCCCGCAGTCCAAATAAATAAGTGAACAGTACACTGCTACAAAATCATGATAGGCCATACACAATGGCCAGACATACAACAACCTCTTAGAAAAACAAATAAAATGTCTGAACATAGCAAAGTAAAATACAACCAGCCAGTAATTTGCACATGTTTATTATACTCTTGATGTCTTGGCCAAAGCCTTCAAGGAGTAAACAGTACCAGAAATACATGCCTTAATCACAAGAAGCAGTTAATACTTAATTACATAACTGAATATACAGCCTCCAATTACACTCATCATTTAACTCCCCTGCTGGATAAAGTATCACAGTTAATATTAATACATTGAGTCTGTGCATAACAATTGTCCTTTTATGAATGTTTCATCACACTGAGGAACAGATGTTTTCAGAAACAGTACCTTGAGACACACTACTGTCCCCATGGTGAGATTTATTCAAATGTACAGCTACAGAACTGACATATTTCTTATCAATAATATGTCTGGCATGTTCTAACAGCCTAGTTGTAAAACATGTGTTACTGTCCCCCCACATAAAATATGTTACAAGGCCATCTAGGAGCATTCTCAATACACCTACCTCTTGAATGTACACAATTCCCCTCAGCAGGAATTACAACAGTAAATAATGATAGACCAGCATACCTATCCACCTACTATTGTATGACATCTGGACAAAGCCTTACATAATTGGTGGACAGAAGCCCAAATACACAGCCATACATGAAATATTGCTGTTATACACTGAGAAAGTTGCTGGTGTTACAGGGTTTGTTGTAACATATCTTTTCTGAGGGATATAAAGTCAGAAAAACAAACGGATGTTACCATCTACATAATGCAATCACCAGAGTATGCTACTAATTTGTCAAGGACAACACCTGTCTGGGGAACAGCCCATACATAACAGGTTAACCTGCGGCCATTATGTGGATGGTCCTACAGTTGAGTGCTATGCAGAGACAGAACTTTGTCATACTGAAACCCATGCACAAGTAGCATGTGCAGACAAACCCTGTTAAACTAGCAGTATTCCAAACATATAACAGCAATACTCACATTCTGCCCTTTAGTTTTGAACCTTCCCCACCATTTAGTTGGCGTGTCTCCACAGGTCTTGTTCTAAGAGGTATTAGCTCACACAACTCCAGGATGTCTTTTTCACAAGTAAGGTAAAGGGCCAACACCCACATGGCGTACTCATTTATAGGAGTTTGTTGCCATGACATTGGCTTTTGGAAGAACTACACAGCTGATGTGCATGCAATTAGCAAGTGGGGAACCCCAATAGGTGCACAAGCCATCACCTGGTCATGAGCATCACCTACAAAAGCCATGCTGCCACCTTTTCAAACCAGCTCTATCCCTGTAGTGTACAGAGAGAGAGAGAGAGAGAGAGAGAGAAATAAATGAAACATAAAGTGGATAAGAGAAGAAAGAAAAAAGGTAAGTGGAACATGTAAGCAAGTAAATGAATGTAGCACCTGGTCTGTAATAATGGGAAATATGATTTGGAGGAATATATGTCCCAACAAGACATGCTGTACTAATGTCCTGCTAAACAGCTGTTATGGCCATAGCATCTGGCCCTCTCTGCAGTGTGAGATATCACAAACATACCTCTCAGCTGTACAGATCTTCACAGAATGTCCATATTTTACCATCGTGTATTTTTGTCTATTCCTCCTGAGATCTGTACTTTTCTGGCAAATAGCTGAAGATTGAATTCATCATGTAATGACAGACACTTGAGTTTAAGACTCCAGATCCTTAAGAATATTCACATTAATGCTAAATGTATCATTCTACAAACATCCTATGTTTGTAAACAGGAATATTTCAAGTCTGTCCCTATTTATTCCTCCATCATTTTAGGCATTTTCTAGATGTAATGCGCTGAGAGGCTGTGAGGAAGGATTACAGCTCAGGAGACTGACTCACTCTGGGAAAGGACAGCTCATATATGACAACTGCAGGGTTGTCTGTCAAGCACTTGTGACTGTGCCACTGCTAGGCCAGTTACTGGGATGTTTTCCATATCCATGTTACCTGTGATTATGAGTATGACACACGTTTGCCTTGTAAAGCTAAGAGACCTATAGAGGCCATGTGCATAGTAAAGTACTGTTTCAGACATGTGTGTTGAACTGCATGTGATATCCTGAACTAATAACATTCAACTGTACAGTGTTCTGCTGGACAATAAGCACATTTGTGACTTTTATCTGTAGTCACACACATATACCTGTGTTATGTCAGCAAAACCATTGACAGGTCTGTGAGCAATAACATTGTAAGATAATAGCCTACTTATGAGTGTTGGACATCTTTCAGGTTATCACAGTGATGTCAAACCTTACTGTGTAATCAGTGTACTAATGTATGGTACAGCTATATTAATACAGTATCAATTTTGATGTCCCCTTTGACACCCATATATGTGTACCATTGTCCAGATGTACTGGTGTAACAGGTTGAGATGTATGATTGAACAGCAAGACTGTAACTACAGTGTGCCATGCTAACATACAAAAGAAATATATACCAGGTATCCCCTGAGCACATGTATGTATGCTTATGTTCAGCTGGAAGGCACAATACTAAAATCACATAGGTTTCAAGCATTCAGGTACATAGGTTGTGCATGTTGCACATGTGTGTAATATCATTGTCAGTGCATACAACAGACAGAAATGTGTACAGCAACTAGTTATTGCAGTGCCCTGATACTGATATGGGTACTAGAGTAGGCATGATATTCAGCTATTAATCAGAAAAGTGTCCATCTGTGTTATGACCCCCTGTCCATGCCTACCACTACCAGCTATATCCACAACTATATACAGTGGATATCACAAGTATACACACCATTGTTAGAATGCCAGATATGTGTGTTGTATGACAATTAGATAACAGAAGATCATTTTATAAAGTTTTTCATCTTTATGTGACCCCTAACCTGTACAATCCCATTGAAATACAATCAAAGGTGTTTCTATGAAGGTGACCAACTACTGCCAAGTGAAGATGTGCCATGAGGTTAGAGTCCAGACCAAGACGGATGAATGCTGTATTCATCTCAAGAGGTTTATACAAAATACATCAGTTTAAGGGTGTGCACACTCATTCAACTAGCTTATTGTACTGAGTATTATTTCCATATGTTTTCAAGACCCGATTGTTATGTTTTCAATTGAATTGTACAGGCTATAGGCCACACTACAGGTGGGAATTCTTATGAAATGAATTGTTATGGTGTCAATTTCCAATTGCACAAATACCAGGCAGTGTATCAGGGGTGTGTGCCCTTCATATCCATGTAGCTATATGGACACAGCAGTACCTGACCTGTATATCCAGCCTCCGCCAAAGTAGAGTAATCCCCTTTGGTGGACAGCAGCAATACACAAACCACATAATAGGTTGCTACATTGGCCGTACAGGGACACATAGGTGCAGGCAACAACTTTGAAGCAAGTCCACCTATATCTGAGCTAGCATGTAAGTTATCAGGTGACTTCCTGTAAGGCTGACTATGACTATGAATCGGACAAATCCACACCACCATGGACAATTGCAAACCATGTCTCCACATCTGTTGTACGACTCAGATGAAACAACACAATTCACCCTGTACTGAGGGTAAAGAACACCTCATACACACATCCCATGGATATAGGCAACCTGCAGCACACAGGTTAGGGGGGAACATCGCCACCCTGTCTACCCCAGTTGTACAGGGAGATATGCATATCAACTACACTCCTCCCCTCAGCAATGGTGAGCATGTACATATTGCCTACTGATGGAAACAACAGCATATTTCCATGGGGCATAATGACATCAGTGTCTGCCTCCTACATGACCTCAGACATGTGCTCGAAGCTCCATCACACACCTCAGTCAAACACAGACCTGCCACCATCCAAACGCCATCCACATGGAAGATGCCCACGGTCAACCCTCTACACATAAATGAATAGATGTTAGAGGATTATGCAATCAAGTGTCCAATATTGGGGAGAATAAGATAGCTCAGGGACAGGTGTGTAATGCAAGCTGCTATAGCCATGATAGCTTGGAGGGTTTCAGTGTAGTGTAGATTATTTGCAAGTAATATCCACTGTTGATGTGCATTTTGTCAACAGAATGAGGTTGTGTGACCTTTTTCCTGTTTATGTCTTCCAGGTAACATGCAGAGTGCTCGCCTACCAGCATTCTTTGTTGGGGAAACAGACATCATCACCCAATATGTGATTGGACATTATGCCCTGTCATTTGGATGGAGAGCAGAAGATGTGTGGGAGGGGACTGCCCTGTGTAACAATGTGGTCCACAGGGTAAATGATGCTGGCTTGCACAGCAGAACTTATGAGCATGTGCAGCATAGGGCCACCAACCTCAAATGTCATGCCCATCAATGGGTTGCTGCTGTAGTGATGGACTGGCTAGCCACAGGTGGGGCCCCAGTCATCCAGCCCCCACTGACACCCACCAAGGAGCTCTTCACTACACTTGGGCCACACGCCAAATGCACAAGCCATGACACTGATGGAGAAATAATGGAGGTGGCTGCACACACACACTGGATTAGGAGAGTGCAGGTAAGGGCCCAGTGGGGATTAGTACACTAATGTATTAGACATACATGTATCTGTATTGTATCTACATGCATGTGTCAGGTCCAATTGCAGTTGAGGATGGGTTTTTAATGCACAGAGATACACATCTATGGTGAGGACAGGACATTGTGTATTATTGTGGTTAGTACTGTAGATGTGCAGACATGCTGCATCCATCCCGTACTGAGGCCACATGTGTGTCTGCTGACAATAACTCCCTCGCACATCTACCTAGGACCCTCTGGTCTGCATATGGGACAGCAGCCTGAAGCTGGTGAGTATGACATTGTTCAATTGTTGCCTGGCAGTACTCCAGCCATGTGAAGTGCATGCAATTTATCATGCACATCATCAGTAATAGCTATTTTGCTTTATGTAATAGCTATATTGCTAGTTGTGCATGTTCACTTGTGCTGGGGTTAACTGTACTGCATCACAGTAGTCCACACTGGGGCCTATCTGACATGAACTGAACATTTCTGTAGCATACCTCACAGCTTCTCAGTGCCAAGACGTCTGGACAGAGGCCAGCAAATTGTGCTGAACAGATGGCCTATGATACGGTCATGCGTGACACATTACTGGTATACAGTGAATATACATTGTGTACACAACAACCTCTTAAGATGCAAGATGTTCCTGTTATATACTAATTAGGACCACAATATAACAGTCCACACCTCTTCCAGCTTTTAATGTTACCCATAACAGGTACAGTTCACTTGTAAAGCCAAGCATCTGGACTCATGTATTGCACCTACAAGGCTGGCCACCTGTGAGGGTGGCAGATGTCCTATCAGCATGATGTTCCAGTCAGGTATGATACCTCATGCTGCCATTTGTGTCAATACACTCACTGTGGCCTATTTGGCTATAATATCACATACATGGGCATAGTTAAGGCACACAGACCACTTCCAACCATGTATAGGTTTCAAACATATGGATATTCCAGACACATCTGTACAGGGGACTGTATAATGGTTTAACCTGCTACTTGTGAGACAGATGCTGTTACCACACTCTATAAAGTAATGACAGTGGGAGGTGGTTACCAGCCTTGTTTGGTATACACATTAAAATGGTATAAGCCACGCATGATCCTCATACACAGTCACCGGCATTAGGATTAGAACTTCTGGCTATCTAGGTATTCCTATTATTGTGCTACATAGTTATGAGATGTGCCCCAGAGCTTATACATTTCCACCTCTTCCAAAGGTACTTCAAAGGTGGATGACATCAACAGGTTTATCAAACTGGAGTGAAGGGAAGTGTAAAGGGTAGTATACAGGTCAAAAATGGTATGAGCCAGACAGTACACGATTCACACACACTTGCCAGTATTGAGGTTAAAACTTCTGTCTATCTAGGTATTCTTACTATAGTGCTACAAAGTTATCAGATGCGTGCGCCACAGAGCTTATACATTTCCACCTCTTCCAAAGGTACTTCTAATGTGGAAGACATCAACAGGTCTACAAAATGGAGTGAAGGGAAGTGTAAAGGGAAGTATACACGTCAAAAATGGTATGAGCCAGACAGTACATAATTCACGCACGCACACACACACACACACGCACACACACACACACACACACACACACACACACACACACACACACACACACACACACACACACACACACACGCACACTTGCCAGTATTGGGAATTATAACTCCTGCCTATCTAGGTATTCCTATGATAGTACTACACAGCTATCAGATGTGCCACAGAGCTTATACAATTCCACCCCTTCCAAAGGTACTTCTAAGGTGGATGACATCAACAGGTCTACTAAACTGGAGTGAAGGGAAGCGTAAAGGTCAAAAATTGTATGGGCCAGACAGTAAATGATTCACACACACATACATACGCATACTTGCGATTAGATCTCCTGCCTATCTAGGTATTTCTACTATAGTGCTACACAGCTGTCAGATGCACTACAGAGCTTACACATTTCCACTTCTTCCAAAGGTACCTCTAAGGTGAATTTCAACAGTTCTAGTAAATTGGAGCGAAGGTACGTGTAAAGGGTAGTACACAGGTCAAAAATGGTATGATCCAGACAGTACATAATTCACACACACACATACATACACACACACACTCACACACACTTGGCTGTACTGATATTAGAACTCCTGCATGTTTAGGTATGTCTACTATAGTGTTATGCAGTTATTGCACATGCTACAGAGCTTACTGAAGTTTCACATGGCCAAAGCTGCTGATAACTGCTCAGCTATGGGAAAGTATTACAGGTGGCAGACAGTCTGCCTTCTGTTCCACTCATACATCATACTAGTTCTTTCTGTCTTGCACTTCAACTAGCATTATGGCTTGGCACTTCACCAGGTTACTTTATCAAGAAGTGTGGCACACCTGGCTACTGTCAACATTGCGCATTCATCACAGATGTAGCCCCAGTATTTACTAGTTATGTTCACCTCTCCTGGCATGTTTGAGGGGCAGTTATCTGTGCTTTCACCCATTAACCTGGTGCACTTGTCCATTCTGGGGCACTGTTGCAACTGTCTCATGTACACAAACAACCCTGCCCTCTAAACTCCAAACACTCAGACTTGTGAGGGTTACCCATATATCACCCAATGTGGACATATGCACTGTCCAGCAAAGACTGGACTAGCAAGTCAAAAGGATAAGATCAACACCTGCACCACACCATGTGGAACATGTAGCTCACCATGACACCCACTTTGACAGCCATGACATACAGTGAAAATCCATAAACCCACCTTCCCAGAGACACTCAATGGACATTTACCCAAACAACACAGACCAGCAAGGCAGACACCCACTCAGACACCACGACATGGCACATGCCAATGGACTCATATTTAACCTATACAGTGTGCCCCCATCTTAAGCTCCTAAGGCTAACCACCTTGCACAATACAGTGATCATGGGTAAATCAATACCGAGGCACACACATCCCACTCAATAAGTTGAATATGGAGCAGGTAACATCCAAATATCTATCACATGTCAGCATCTAACACATGACACAACCAGTCATGTCACTCCACAACAACTATGTGTATCACTCCGTATCCATGTGGGTGTGAATGACTTGGGGCACACATCCCTGGACTACATAACAGGAGACATGGTTGAACTCTCTGATTATGCGGTCCAGGCAGGTGTGACAGTAGCCCTGGGCAGTGTACCACTGTCACCCCAAATGATGCTGCGGTACTATCAACAGATGACTGACTGCAACATTGGCTTATGTGTTATGTGTCATTTTCAGGGCATCCAGAACATGTCTGCTTGGGATGAAATGATTGTCAGAACCCAATGACTTGCCATGGATGTCCTACATCTGTCACCCCTGGGCTGCCAGGTACTGGCTAAGGGTCTTGCCACCCCTATGGTGCCTTATTAGGCAGTGTTCCTAATGTTATTACCACCATAACAGCTACACATGTATACAATCTGAGGGTCATGCTGCTCAACAGTGGACATCTGCCAGGATGCAGTCACTCATAGCAGTCAAAGTGGAGGACACATGTCTGCTGTAATGGAGAGGTGGTTCACAGCAGCAGACAGCAGACCTGCAGTATCAGGCTATGACACATTCCACAGCTGTCAGACCCCAAAAAAGGACCACACCACACCTCCATAGGTGGTGTTGTCTCCATATTCATTATGGATAGTAACACCTCCAGACTAGTATCCCATCATAATGCATTGAAGATACACCCGGTACAACTGGCTTGGGGTAATAGTGCAATCCAGACCATAGCCTGCTATGAGTCCACATCTATGTCCCTAGACTGTCAATGCACATTCCACAACACCCTGCCATCTATGATGGCCCAATGCAACAGTGACATGGTACATGTGTCTTCAACTACCCCTCAATCACCTGGGAAATGTAGCCAAGCACCAGTAAAGTGGCCCAACACTTCTGGGATTCATCAACTCCATTCCCTTAGACCAGCTGATACTGACCCCTGGTAAAGGATGTAACAACATTGACCTGTGTTGACCACTTAAATATGGGACTGTTGCTCATCCACAGATGTCAATCCCTGCATGGTGAGAGCCTCACAGGCAGTAATCTACATGGAAATCAACATGTCAGCTGCACCCCTCCACAAAAATAACCAACTAGCAAAACCTCTCCAGAGCTGACTTTACAGCCATAAATACAGAGGTGGATGTCTTCACTGCACCCATGGCAATGGAAAATAGCTGCATGACTGTGGAATCATACACATAAGCACTGTACGAACAGGTACATGAATGCATGGTACTAGCCAGAGCCAACAGAACCCAGACACTGTCCTCCAAACACTGGGAGACAATGTGATGGTCCGCTGGCATTATTAAAGTGTACATCAGAGGGAGGGTACTGTTGCAGGGAAAGGTGGTGTCCCATGACTGCTGAACTCCCTTATTAGCCTCAAACACAACTTTGGATCCCTCATGGAATCACCAACAGGCATGTATGGCAGCAGGGATGCAGCAGACACTGGTGGCAGTCACAACAGCCTTTGATAGTTACATCAACAAACTCCACAGCATTAAACAAAAGTGCTGTGAGTTACTGCAAAATGCTAATACCTATCCCGAGACAGCAGATATTGGCCACAGTCTTGGCAACACATTCAGTGCCAGCTTTACCCCTCTATCCCCCCACAAGTGAAGTGATGAGTGAATGTGTTCTCACATGCTGTATTCCATTTCTGTTCTAGGCATCTCTATGTCACCAGGATGTGGCTCTGCAGCAAGGCCATGGGGTATGGCAGTCTGGTAACACATCCACCATGTCATAGGCAGGGTACAGTATGTGCACGGTAATCCACGGTCTGTAATACAGTGATTGCATATGCCTCACAGATTATAGGGCTGAGGGCTGTACATGGGTATATGTTGATTGACATCATCTGTTTTACAATGGAGAATGGCACATGTTCTGGTTTGGACACACCTCTGATTGCTAGTAAACACAGACACAGGGAGTATTCATCAACCAAACACACTGGGATTACTGTTACACACACACACACACACACACACACACACACACACACACACACACACACACACACACACACACACACACACACACACACACACACACACACACACACACACACACACACACATACACACACACACACACACACACTTGCCAGTACTGAGATCCATAGGTTCACAGCTTCATAGGTGTGTAGTAGGTGAATGGGCCTGAAGGCTGTACAAGGCTAGCCCAAGGGAATACCCTGGCATCAGGCCATATGAAAATAGTCCCCAGTGTGGCTCAGGAGTATAATCAGTGGAGTGGTCCCCAGGGGTGGGTATTGTATTCTCCATCCACTCATCCAGATTTCTATTGTGGGTAGCCAGTGATGTGCACTGCTTTCCATGTATGTGATTAATATTCCATAACATGGACAGTGTCTGGGTTGTGCACATGTCCCACATGCATGTTCTTTAAAGTGTGTAAGTGTGCATGAGGTCTCTGGGGCATGTTGTGTGGATAGATTGGTATCTTCTGATGTAGCATTGCTGACCTTGTTTGGTGAGACCTAGCTATGTAACTGAGGTAGTGATTGCACCTACATTGACATGATGATATGGGTATTCATTGGAGTTATTGGTGTATGTCCATACAGAGCATGTGTATAAGGCATGGTATTCCCTTTGTGGGGTACGTTTACAGACTCTACAGCTGTTGCAGGCATCCAGTGGGGAACATGGCAAAAGGGCCACTGTATGCATTGATTGGGCTACTGAGAGGATGGAACAGGGTGCCATGTCATTTTACTTGCTGGATAACACACAGTCAGGAGATGTAACACATCAAAGTACTTTCTGTTGTCAGTGGCACTATTGTGGTCAACAGACATGTAGTCCACTGTAATCACACCGTGGTTACTATCTGTGAGGGAATATGCAGAGGAACTACCAATATAGTGGTTGTTGCCTAGCCAAGTATGTTTGTGTATGATTCTTGGGTGGAGAGTGTAGAAGAGTTGCCTATATTGTTCACTAATCCATACTGTGATGTAGTCATTGCACATGACACTAGACATTTAGGGTTGTGGACTGTCTACACCAGCCTCTATGGTGTTTGACAACTTTTGGCCTTGTAATGTGGACATTGGGACATATACTAGGTCCTCAACATAATAATTTAGCAAAACTCATCCCCCAATGGATCCTGCTATTACACAATCACACCATCCCCCACACAGGATACTGATAACAAGCACACACCCACTTGTCAGTACTGAGTTTCAAACCCCTCCCTAGCTATGTATTGCTACTACAATGTAACGCATTTATCGCATGCACCTCAGAGCTTATAGGATGGATGTTGTCCCAAGGTACTTCTAAGGTAAGGAACATCACCATCCCTTGTAAATACTGTCACTGGGTGATCTAGTGGGTGAAGGATTCCACAAAATATTTTATCATACACGCACTTTTACATTTGCGATGGGAGAAGTTCAAACCTCTATCTATCTTTTCTGACCATTATGGTTATGCATTTACCACATGCACCACTGACCTCACATGATTTAGGGTTGCCAACAGGTACTTTTAATGTGGATGATATCTGCAGGAGTGCTAAAGTCAGGCACTGAGATGTGTACTGGGTGTAAATGGAGCCAAAATCTTTGAGATACAGGCATATATATATGCAAACATAGGGTTGCCAACAGGTACTTCTAAGGTGGATGATATCTGCAGGGCTGCTAAAGTCAAGCACTGAGATGTGTACTGGGTAGAAATGGGGCTAAAATCTTTGAGGTATAGACATATATATATATAAACATGTGTACACACACAAACACTTGCCAGGGGTGAGATTCAAACCCCTACCTATGTAGTTATTGCAACTACATTGTTCCGTATTTCTCACGCACATCACAGAGCTTACATGCTAGAGAGCTGTCCAAAGGTATATTTGAAGGTAAGTGACATCATCAGCAGTGCTAAAGAAGGGATAAGGGACGTGTTGTAAGTGTGAATGACCACAAAATCAGGTCTCTACAAGGATACACACACTCTCTCATACAAACGCTCACATTTACACAGGTGCTAGGATCAGGATTGGAACTCCTACCTAACTAGTTTACTGCACTATAGTATTACACAGTTATCCCAAGCACCACAGAGCTTATATGCGGGAAAGCTGTACTAAGGTATCTTTGAAGGTGAATAACATCAGCAGCAGTGCTAAAGGAGAGGTAAGGGAAGTGTTGTAAGTATGAATGACCACAAAATCAGGTCTCTACAAAGATACAGACACTCTCTCACACAAATACTGACATTTACACAGTTATCAATATAAGGATGGGAACTCCTACCTAACTAGTTTGCTACACTATAGTATTAGGCAGTTATTGCAAGCACCATGGAGCGTATATGTTAGAGGGCTGTCCAAAGGTATCTTTGAAGGTAAATGACATCAGCAGCAGTGCTGAGGAAAGGGTAAGGGAGGTTTAGTGAGTGTGAATGGCCACAGCCACATTCATCTAGAAACACACACACACTCAAACACAACTTTACATTTGACAGGACTGAGATTACAACTGCCACATGGATACCTATTTGTACTGTAGTGTTACACAGTTATCACAAGCACCGGTGACACTATAGGGCTGAGGGCTAACCAAAGGTATTTCTACAGTGACTGACATCAGCACATCATGTGATATAGACCTATGGGATGTGTAGTGTGTGGGACAGGCCTCATAATGGGATTCGCTCTGTTGCTGTCTTTCTCTTCCCCCATGTCACTGTGTGTGTATGTTTGACATATTATATTATGTTGGATATATGTGTGTATTCCTATCCAATGTGTGTGTGTGAAGTACCAATTGTGTACAATTAGGTATGTGTGCACAGACTGCTGCGAATAACCAATATCTGTAGTCCACTGGGTTGTGAGACATGGGTAGGAGCATGCCCAGTATGACATTCTATACTGAGTGTGTGCATCTATTTCAGGGAGGGTTGGACTCCAGTTTAGGGTTTTTGTGCTATAGCTACACATAGCAAACTGTTTCTGCAGGGTATCTGTAGATAGGTTGCCAATATGGAGACACAATGGGCTTAACATATGGGGGATACTGTAACTATTGCTGTCTGTGCTGCTTGTGTGACATGTTTGGTTGTAGCATAGATTTTCTGATGTATATACAGCTTTACACTGTGATGTGTCATGTCATCAACTACTGACAGTTATCATTCTTTGCTCACAGTTTTTTCCTGGCAAATACAAAATGAATGAAGCTGAGACCAATATTCTGAAGCATATAGACTACACATTCTGGCACACACCTGCCATTGTAGAGGGTTAGCTACAGACAATAGACTGCTGGTTCTGTGTAAATGGTCCAGCACCTTCTTGCTATGCTGGCTGGGGTTCCCCTCCTTGTGCTTTTCTCAACTTCATGGAATGGCCATATCCTGCTGGGACCATACCTCTCAACTGTACAGACACAGCCAGGTTATCCAGAGGCAGGACTCATATATCTGGTCAGTTTACCTTCAGATTGTGGTTTACCAGTGGTTTTGAGGCTGTTCATTCATGGGTTTGCAATCAAGAGTTGTATGGATGGACATTAGAGTTTCAGATTTCACACATTCCATGACATCCATGCTTCTACACCCCCTTATGTTATTCTGTCCTTCACCTAACATTATGTAAGCAATATCCCAGAGGTATCCCTATAGTTGGGCCTTCATCTCAGTAGTATTTATGGCTTGATCCACAGTCCTCGCAGTAGTACATGGGGAGGCATGCTACTAGTATTTGTCAACATGGCCTTGCATTTGTTTTCTGTTTACTGTGTTAGGTTGTTAGTTGGGACCCCCTGACTATCCGTACATTGGCACTATGGGTGAGGCATGGGACTTTGCCAGAGGACTGTAGGCCATTTGAGAGTGCTGCAGGCCATCTGTTACTGCATTTTTACATGGGATTGTCAGGGGGGGGGGTGCACACCTTCAGACTTTAACTTTTGAAATGACTGTACTGGTATTTCGGTTACTCTGTTGGCTTCCATTTCATATTGTATTGTGACCTATCATGCAGACAGGAGGCATATCAGTAGAGTGCACATGTTAGATCTTAATAGCATATATTTCAGTTTCAGACTTCTTACCCATCAGAACTAGAATGCAACTGCCAGATCTGTTGTATTATGTCTGTGTAGGTCTGTTGGGGGCTGTTCACCATTGCCATCATTTGGGGGCCTTAGCCCAGCCTTTCCTCATGGTCATCTACACCTGTCCTGCTGGGTGAGGCTGGTGGTGGATATGTGACCCTCATTGACATCCATGTGTGTGACCTATTGACACCCACAGTTCTTTGGGCCATCACATGTACTCTGGTGGGGGTTGTCACCTTGTGTAGTGCTGCCTAGTATTTTGACACCAGTATTTGTTATGAATTTCCTGCTGCCCCATATAGCTGTCTGCTGCTATCCCCTTCAGCCACCCAATTCCCTTGCATGCTTGCATCCATATCATACATACACGTATGAGAACATACTACTCCATTCAGTAATTGATAGGAAGTGTGACTTACCTTGTTGCTGGGCCAATATTGAGGACAGTGCTGGAGGGCTGCCTATGTTGGATGCACATAGTACACTCCCTCTACATGGTAAAGCTCAGGTAGTGTCATGTTTGGCATAATTTTTACTGTATGTGCGAGTCAGAGAGAGGTATCAGTCCCTGGGTCCCTACAGTGTCAGAGTGTGTGTGCTATGCTTACCTCTTTGCCAAGGCCTGGGCATATTGTGCACGCCTCCTTCTGCCTACAGGGGCAGGCTCAGGATGTTCCTCATCCAAGTCCCTCTATGCCTGTGCTGGCCTTGGCAATGGTGGGGGGAGGGGCTGTGTGGCCCTGCCCCATGCTGGTCCTGCTGCAGCTGTTTCTGCAAGATCATATTGTGTAGAATGGCACATACTATAAACATTTGTGTACATGTAGCTGGAGAGTACTGCAAGGCTCCACCAGATATGTCAAGGCAGCAGAACCATGACTTGAGCATCCCAAATACATGCTCTACAATGATCCTGGTTTGTGCGTGGGCCTGATTATGGTGTTCTTGTTCAGGTGTGTGTGCATTTCTGATGAGTGCCATTGGCCACGGCTACAGTGCATTACCAGCATCCCTCACTAGACGGTCATATGGGATGTCGCCCCTGGCAAATGCCTGATACAGCTGTGAGCAATGCCAGATGTGGGAGTCGTGATAGCTTCCAGGGCTGCCAGCACACACATTCATGATAATGCCTTGGGCAATGCACCCGACCTGGCAGTTGATGGAGGGGAAGCCCTTGCGGTTTATGTAGACCCTACCGCACTCACCAGGTGGTGCTTTGATGTGGATGTGCATGCAGTCTATAGCACCAACTACCTCAGGGTATTCTACTATACAATGGAAGAGATGCATATGTGTGGTCAGTGCCTCACAGGCGGTGAGGAAATATATGTGCTCAATGGCATGTTGTGCTATGGCATCCAGGAACTGGTGGAGTACCCTGGATGCTGATGCCTGTGAGACCCCCATGATATCCCCAGTTGGCCTTTGGAAGGTACCTGTGGCTAGTATTCTAGACATACCTTGGTATTCACTGGGATGGGTTCCCCTCTTTTAGTTCTGTGTGTAAGGAATGGCCAGCACAGCTGAACGATTTGATGTAGAATGTCCCTGTCTATAGGGTATAGCACTCTACTATCTCCAGCTCATGTAGGCCCTGGTAGGTTACCCTGAGTCTGTACACTCTTCTCCCTCTCCTCACTGTGGATCGGTTGTCAGCATTCTCCTCCTCACCACCCTCACTCTCTAGCACATATTGATGGAGTAAAGCAGCAGCAGCCGCTAACATATTTAGTTAGTTTTGCCAGTTAAAAATCCCCCATCTGTGTACACCGCTGGTGTAGAGTTTGTGGGGAAAAAACAGTCTGTAGGGTGTTTGCATAGTTTATATTAGTGTGCTGGGCTGCTGTATGTGTAATTGTCTGATTCTGATACATTCCACCTGCCAGCTATGCTAGTTCTCCTTCATTGCCTTCCTAGTGCTGTTTCTCCTTCCCAGTTCCCTCCTATTTAAGCCCAGAGGTGCATCGCACATACCCAGTGCTCAAATATAAACAGTGCTGTCATTTCCTCTTTTTTTTTGTTTAAATCCCGGTGCATGGCGCGCACACCCATTTAGTCTTCATACACAGTGCTCAGGCACATCTGACACCCCCTTCCTTAGCTGTGCTTAGCTAAGGGCAAACATGGGCCACAGAGCTCCAATGAGCTTACAGCAAGCATGACACACCTCCTCATGAAGTCATTCAGCTCTTACACATGCACTGTTGTATTGCTGCACATACACAGGTCAGATACAAGCTGACACTTTGAGGAAATCTGTGATTCAGTATAACTCCCCTCATTTGCATACCCCAGTGTGTAAGTCCTTAGTTACTGCACTTAAACTGACCGTTTCCCCTTGACAACTAGTGCTCTCTGGTATTGTTTACATGCTGCATGCCATTAGCTATAATGGCAAAAGCAGAATTAACTTAAAATTGACTTTTCTCTCTTTTTTTTTATTTTTGGCACAATCTCATTTGCACGCTGCTGCCCTAAGTTTAAACGGCCGTGATCGGCCAAAAAATAAAGTTTAATTTAAAAAAAAAAATAAACTTATTAATGCCAATGGCTTTATATTTGGCCATTGGCATTTGTGTTTGACTGTAATACATGCTTTCCAGGAGCTGTCCTACTTCCATTTGTTCAGATGGAGAAGTGTATTCAGTTACTAACTGAATACGTTTTTGCTCTGACACTGTTCCTGCACGGAGTCCAGCCAGCTTCGTGGATCATAAAATCACTTCATTTGCATGGTTTTTATCAGCAGATGAGATGATTTGCATCCCGCATGGCTTTCTGTGCAGGAACAGTGTAGGGCTGCTCGTGCACGTGAAAACGGCACTTTCCTGTATCGCTCGGTGGCCATTTTCCATGCAGGAGCTCCTACACTGCTCCAACATGGAAATTAGCTGTTCATAAATCCCGGGGGTAGATTTTAGTTCTGAAGAAGTTCTTGGTATAGAACGAAAGCACTTAACTGAATTTTTTTTGTGTTTTTATTATTTTAATAATGTGTGAAGAACAAAGTATTTATGTTGTGGCTTTGTTGTTCTAATTTGATTTGTGTGGATATTTGGAGTTTGTAGACATTTAATAGTTAAACAACTACACTAGCTTGAGTTCTCTGACTTCCTCAAATAAGTGCACTTGAAACATGCACCTAAAATTCACAGTTGTTCTGATACATGTCCATCTGTCAAGACATCTTGTCTTGGTACTCCCCATCTAGGTTCATTGGATCCTATGAAAAATATTTGATCACCACAAGTTCAACTAACAACTCAAATTACAAAGCTCCTTACTCAAGTAGTTCTGCCAGACCCAGGAATTCTCTCCTACTAGTACTCCATGAAATCACTAACCCTAGACCATTCATATCTCAATTAACATCATATCTGTTTTTCAGCTAGGATGTTATTGCTCATCTGTCTTTGGTGAAGTCTCAGCTCACTATAAGCTACCTGTCACTACGTACTCTGGTTCATAAGTTCATAAGCATTTACTAGATTATTAATCCATGTTGATATTTAGAAGCCTAGACTTGCTTTCCCATAACATTTTTATCCATTATAGTTTAAGTATAAATAATTCATTGTTGAGAAGAACATTTACATGTTGCCCCTGTCCACAAGGGAAATGCGTTCTAAACCAGGAGAGAACTTGCACTCACCCATTCATTTGCTCAGATTTAATATGAATAATGTAAAAGAAGTACTTTGATTTATATCGAGAAGAAGACAATTCCAAAGAAATTATATTCTTTGTGGTACCTATCTATCCCTCCAACATGTTCTGTTTATGTTGCAAAAGAGATTGAGATCTCTTCAGGAGGTGTTATGCCTCTATTGCATTTGTGAATGTGCAATAGGTTGACAAGTTACAGTCTGTTGAGGTTATATATGCAATGAAGAGATCACCTCCCAGTAATCTGTATGACACTGAGATGAAAAACAAGGTTTTGAGATAGTCTAAACTGTTTTTTTTTTTTGTTGTTTTTACTTAAAGTCTTGATTTTCTCAGTAAGAAACTGTTGTGGACATTCAGATTGCGCTAAATCTTTTGACAGTTACATACCAAAGTTGGTATTATACTCATTAATCAGCCTGATGAGTATAGAATATAGTGGAATGATCACACCCCTGGACCCGGATACTATATACTTAGAAATAACTTATGCATTGGAAAAGGACTTTCTTACAATAATGGATACATGGTGATAAAAGGCAGCTTACTGTCTGTATAGGCTCCCAAGTCCATAAATATTAGAACATTTTTAAAGGGTGTATTGTTGATATGATGGTTACAAGAGAATTCTTGCTTCCTGAAGGGTACTACTATACATTTCTTCACATTGAATTTTAGTCTATGGTTTTGACACCAGCTGTTGGCTTTGGAAAGGCCTTCTTGGAGGTTTCTGGTGCCTCTGGAGAGGTTATGATGGCACTAAGTTTACAGTGATCTGCAAACTTGGTCAGTTGTAAACACGTAACAGTAACTTTGATCTCTGAGAAGTAAATGCCAAAGAGGAGTGACCAAAGAACTGCACCCTGGGGTACAGCCTATCTACAAGGTTTGTTCCTGATGCCTGGAGAACAGCAACTGTGACTCTATTATACAAAGGTGGCCCTTCTACCGACCTGGGTAAATAATAGGTGCAGCAGTCTCATCTGCTTTGCCTGCAAGTGCAGGGAATGCCTCGTAGCAGACTAATGTATGCAGTCATAGACAACCTACCTGATAGAGATCCCAATCAGTTTGGTTTTGTGAAGGGCAGGTCTTGTCTCCTTAACCTAGTAAGCTTCTTTTAAAAGGTTACAGGGGCTGTGGACAATGATCATTCTGTGCACAATGCTTATCTCTTTTTTGCCAAGACTTTTGCCAATATCCACCATGCCAGCAGTATTGAAAACATAGACAAGCTTAATGTAAATCCCTGCATAATCTGCTAGATTGCAGATTGGCTATCCAATAGATCCCAAGTTGAGAAAGTTGGTGGTTCACTTTCTGAATGTGAAATTGATACTAGTGGTGAGCAACAGGGATCAGTTCTAGGTCCTGTTGTGTTTGCAGTTTATTTAGTGGATATCCAAGCCAATATCCCAGAAGTGCAGTTGACAATGATTGCTGATAGCTGCAAACTAGTCACTGTTATCCACTCATGGACTGATACAAAACAGCTCCAGCAAGGGTTATAATATGCACATACATGGTGTATCAAAATGTTCTCAAACTAAATGAAAAAAGTACACATAATAGCATCTGGGAGTAAAGTTTATCCTACCCTATATGTTATAAATGGTACCCTTCTTCAGGCAGATATGATTATAAGAGACCTAGTCATTTATGTGGCTACCTCTCTATTGCATTCAATCATCACGTTCCCACTATAGTTAGAACATCCTTCGTCTTGTCCCAGTTGATTTCCAAGTGAATATCTTCACAATCCAAAGAAGTTATATTTTTGCAGTACTCTTCCTTTAATAGAACAGTCATTGAATATAATACTGTCTTTCAACATACTAAAGGGAGCATTGAGTATAGTGCCCCTTTGATATATACAAATCCAGTCACATTGCTCATTTGGAAAGGCCCCAAAGATTTCTAACCAAGAAACTTAAAGGTCTTAAATCTTTCACATTCCCCCAGTAGATTAGCATGACTGTCCTTATACTCAGTAGCTTACAAGTTGCTGTGAGGTGACCTGTGTCTTGTTTTTTGAGCCATGAAAGATCCAGCCATATTTATTTCTTCACAAAACCAGTTGCTCTATGAGTGCCCACATTAAGGAAATCTACACCAAATCTACACCAACAAATAATCAAAAATTACTGGAGAGATAGGTCTTTAACTCAAGATATTCCTATCATATGGAATACGTTACCATTACAAGTCAGACAAAGTAAAATGTTGGCTACCTTTAAGGCTAGTCTTGATGACTGGATGGAGAGACACAAATTTACAACAAGGTTATCATATATAGCTCTGCTCAATTTGGGAAGAGAACACTATTAGTGCTCAGAAAGGGTTTGCTTAAAGGTATATTATGCTAGGCATCTTATGGTGCCAGTGATTGGTTGCTTAGTATGTTCCTATGTTCCTGTGTAGTGGCAGGTCTTCTGCTGGCAGAATGACAGCCTACCATAATTTCCTAGGTTTTATTCATGAGCTATTCTGCTATCCGATGTGTAATATTAAAATTTAGCTGGGATTGTTTATCTATGACATCGGAGTATGAGAAGGTTTCAAATGCTTTTACAGAGTCTATATATGCTAACACTAACACTATATGCCATAGTACACTACATGCTGTGTGTACCGCCTTTTCTCTCATCTATTGCTTCAATAACCTTCTCAAAGAAGTCAACCAGGTTAAGTAGGCAGGGTTTGCCCTTGATAATTCTGAACTGGCTTGGGTGGACAGTTTGAAGCTTATCTACATCCTTATTTATCAGTTCCACAATGATTATTTCCATAATCTTACAGATGAGGCTGGTCAGATTTCTGGGTCTATAATTTCACTGGTCTATTGACACCCTGCCTTTTTGTAATGGAATGACAGTTGCTGTCCTCCATTCATCAAACACAATTACTTTGAAGGCTGATATTGAACAGGTTGATATTGTAAGGGGTTAGACAGGTTCTGTTTCAGACTGGCTATTAAGCAGCCTGGTATGTTATCTGGTCCTATAAAAAGCATGTTCCTGGCACTGGATATTGCCTTGAGGAGTTGTTCATGGGAAATTTGAGGAAGGATGTAGTTGCAGATATGAGATCTGGGAATGTAAGAAGGGAGAGTGGGATGATTATTCCTACTCTTATGGGACTCGAACATAGAGTCCATAACTTAGGAGGCCAATGCCATAAACATTAGGCTACTGGGGCCTGATTATGCCCTTCACCCTTGATAGTACCCTAATTTGCATTAGTGCATTACCCTTTCATGCTCCACTTGAGTTATTTCCCTAATGTATAGTTTCTGCCTTCCTCCCTTCAATATGAATATCAACCAAAAGCCTACACCACTTTAAAATCTACAGAGACCCTTAAATTCACCTCACTTCTTGTTACCATACCACTACTACTGTGCAGTTATTTAATGCTGGCTTATTACTACCCATCTCCATCAAACAAAAATCAAGTAAGTTATGTGAAAAAAATATAAATATCCATCCTACAAATATTTTAAAAAGGCTTTTTCACTTTATAACATAACATTTCATAACAGCTCTGGTAAACTTTTGCGAATCATGGAAGTGATTTTCGAAGATTAGATGCCGATGAAGAGATGTTCAGTGGAAATATCTTTTTGTGAATTAATGTAGACCCCTAAGAATGATGTCTAAGTATAAAGACAATATAATTGGCTTTAACAATCAACTTAATAAGTAAGTTCATTCCAGAGGGATCCAGTATGTGTCATCCTGGGATAATGCAAAAAGTAGTCCTACTTGTTTTGCAGAGGATGGTCTTCAACTTATTTTCAAGAGTTTCTACATACTGGTAAAAGCCCTTGCTGCCACATAATGCCTTTTTTAGGAAGAGTGCATGAGTTGTGGATATACTTAACATGATGTTTCTATGGATAAAAGATGTTTAATTAAGCAATTAGAAAGAAATTTAGGATTGTTTTTTTTTCCATTAAAACCAAGGCATGGCCTACTGCATTTGGCATTTTTTAAGTCACACTATCTATGAAATTTTGCAGATCATAAGAGGTATAATCTCAACCATGGAATCAAGAGATAACTTCTTTGAAAGCAAGCAGTTTCTTTGTTTAAAAGTCTTCAAAAAAAGTGGATTAATTAGGTTACTATTACTCTGGACTGAACAAGTTATCTAAATAACTGTAATGAATAAAAATACTACATCCAGGAAGATTTTCTTGTGTGTGTGTGTGTGTGTGTGTGTGTGTGTGTGTGTGTGTGTGTGTGTGTGTGTGTGTGTGTGTGTGTGTATTCAAGTGTGTATGTATATGTGTATGTGCATATGTGTGTGCATGCATGCTTGTGTGGGCACATTATCTCAATGAGCTTGTAAGGGTGCATGTGCATGTATGTGTTTAGATACTATATCGCTGAAGAAGGCATAAATAGCTAAGGTAAGGAACAACTACTCATTTGCTCTCTTAAAGTAAGTGTTCCACTGTCAATCAGTCATTAATCCCTTGACTAAAACCTAGTTGACTTGAGTTTGCACAGCATCTCAGGTGCCTACTGGATCTGGGAGGATGGAGGTGGAGTGATAAAGCATCTACCTGCTTTCTTTTTGTAGGGGTGAGGGTTTAGATGCATACTGGGGGGATACCAGTGATATGATATAGAACCACTGCTTCAGCATGGGGGAGCAAACAAAGATGGGCATCTTAACACATAGGCTGGGGCATTTTTTCTTTTGCACCAGTGCCTTCCTCCTGAGTAATGTAGCTTAGCAAGCCAGCAGGAAGCAGTGCCTAACAATGAAGAAAAAAACACTGCAAGCCACAATACAACAGCTGTTCTCCTTATCCCATCCCACTTGGAGTTGCATGGCAGAAAGAAACCAGTGAACCTACTCACAGGGAGCTGAAGACCTTCCAGGGGGCATGTTTTTTCTGGAAAGGGAGACCTTTCTCCATTGTGGGTGAAACCAGGGCACCAGTGCAGCATGTAAATCATTGAAGTTAGAAGTACCGGGGGAACTGGAAATAGGGGGCTTAAAGTAAGCAGTATATGGGTGGAGAAAAAATAGACTAAAAATGCAAAAGTTACTTGTTCACAAAGATTCTATGGATCATTGTTTAAACTGCTATAACAAATGGTCAAGTGGGAATCAGCAGAGTATATGGCAAGTGAGGAATAGGTTGCAAGGAGTGAGGGATGCAGCAGAGATAGAATGTTAGCTGCCCTTAAAAGGCAGACTGTTTAGTTATCTTTTTTTCTGCTACCAATCAAAGGTAATGCAACACAGTTTAAAAAATATTATCCAGACAAAAGACACTGTCAAATGGAATACAACGAAAAGTGAATATATGTTGAACTGTCAATATTTTAGCACATCACAGCTCTGTTCACATCATCAATTATCACTGCTCTACCCATGTCACAAGTTAAGTATACTCTGCCCTATTAACTCTAAATTTAAACATACTCAGACATATCCAGACACACACACACACACACACACACACACACACACACACACACACACACACACACACACACACACACACACACACACATGCACAAAAAGGAACGCACAGTAACAACATTATTCATCTAAACAAAGTTTATTATAAAATAAAAAAAAAAGTTGCAGTGGAAAAAGTTATTGCTTCAAAGCTCTTGATTCTTCACTTTGGTTCTCTGCTGGGTGTCTTCTTTGTCGAATATGCATGTCTTTCCTTTGTTTGCTTAGCCTTTCTCAGGGTGCTAATTTTGTCACAAATCTCTGAGACACACTGTGAGGTGAACTAGTGATCCTGCAAGCTGTCCATACTTATGTGTGTGTGGTGTGAATATGAATGTGCAAACACATCCACTAATGAGCTGTCATCCTGTTGAGGATTGGCCCCATGTCTAGTGGCAATCATTTCACAGAACAGGCTGAAGCATCTCTGAAATCCTGAATAAGGTAAAGGGGCTTTCAGAGAAGGAATGCATTAAATAAAATAAGTAAAACCATCAAGTAATGAAATAAATAAATAAAACACAAATTGCAACTAGCCAGTCTACAAACCAACAGCAAGATTAAACTAACTAAAAGACATAATTAATATGTAAAACAGACATAACTTCACGTAACCTTCATGATACTGTTAAAATAATACCACGCAATACCACGCAAATTATAATTTATAATTTATTAAACACTAGAAAACAACTCATGAGACATCTTAATTATTAAAAATGTGTAACCTATGTAAACCACTTTACATTTTATTTAGTTACTGCATCATAGTTAAAAGTACTGGAAACAATAATTCAAACTAAAAAGAAAAAAATATGTAATAGCTGTTAGTATGCTTTGTGTGGTACATGAAGTAGCCATTACAATAGGTGCACAACTCATGATTTTTCTACTCTTCACAAAATGTGTCCCCTACACTTGCACAACTAGATATTTTCTTGTATAACAACATCAGCTCCACCTGTTCAATATATGTATATGTGGGTCCACTACTAAATTTCGAAATTTCAAAACATCAAACTTCTGATTACCGAAGCCAGGAGGATCCAAGTTTTGAAATATTGAAACTTGTCAAAGGAGATCGCCGTACAGTGCAGAACAGGAACTTTACCATTCTCTTCACTGTAGTGCAATCTCAGAGTTGGCATATTTAAGTAGCAGGCCCCACTGCAAAAATGTGAAATTGTAAGTTTTAATGTTTCAGATTTTTTTTTAGTTTCAGTATTTCAAAACTTCTATCCTCTGGGCTTCAGAAATCAGAGGTTAGATGTTTTGAAATTTTGTAGTGGACCTGTATATGTATATGTATGTGTATATTAGGCTGAGCTGGTGTGTGTGTGTGTGTGTGTGTGTGTGTGTGTGTGTGTGTGTGTGTGTGTGTGTGTGTGTGCTGACTCAAGACTGTAAGGCCACATTTCACACAAAGGTTATTTTCAGAATTTTGGGGTATAGAATGGCTGACTTACAGTAATGTAGACTGTACAGCCAGAAATTAGTAATACTTATTATGTATGCAGAAGTTCTAAAATGTTTAATACCATGGCAGACAATGGGTCAGTTTTTAAGACAGATCTCACGACATATTATGGAATCAGATCTGATTTATTCTTGCATTTATTTGTAGTGCTGTTCACATCTGCAATGTATTCATACTGACTTCTTTCTGTAACTCTTGCTGTCAATAATATTGATAAAATGTTAGTCTTTGAACTTTTTTTTTCAGTTACTTCAGCCAACCCATGGACTACTATTTCTATAAAAGTTGTCAGTTACTGGTACCATTTTAGTAAAAATGCGGTTCAAAGAATGGTTTCACTTGGAAGACAAGACATATTTTTACATTGTCAGTATCCATCTTACAAGTGATGTCCATACATATCAACCTGTTAGCACAAGAAAAATGGACAAAGCCTAAAATAATGAGACAAGGCCAAAAATAGGGACATATTTTAAATATTGCTCTTATAAACTTAGAAAGTTGTTAGCATAGTCGTTTTTGTGTTAGCCTGCATTTTCTAAATGATATAAAGTTGGATACTCAAATGTGTGCCATTATTTCATGACTTCAATCCTCAGTGATTTGCCAGAAAACCACAAATGTTATATGGAACAGACAAAAAATATGTGTTAAAAATATGGATATTCTGTGAAAATCTGAACAGCTGAGAGGTATGATACTGATGTTACATATCTACAAGGGAATATCTACAAGCTTAGCTTCCACTTATGCTAGGTTAGAGGGCATGTCTGAGAAGAAACATGATGTTTGAGCACAGAGTACCAGGGAAACATTCATAACTGAATAGATGCCAACAGCTGTTCTTTAGCAAAATAAACCTGTTTGTTATTTGGATTAAATTTAACTTCTTTAAAAGTAGTGGGTTCCCTAAGGCAACCAGCTGGCAACTAGCTTAATCACAAAATAAATAATTACAGAGATGCTTCTGAAGAAACATCTGTTTGTTTAATGTTTGTTTACATTGCCTGTCACATTCAAAAGATTATGAGCATTTTGGAAAATACAGTTTGCCAAAGAAAAAATGCCCCATCAGGTTTGATATCTTGTTAATTACATTTGCAGGATATGACTTGTTTTTGTGAGTGTAACAGTGTATATCAAACAGCATTGTTGCCGGAGACTGTAACACTGAAGGAATGCACTGATGGATTTCCATACTTTTTGCACTTTTTAACATTAGCTTGCAAATAATTTTCCAAGTGTCATTGTCTTCTTTTTTAATTTGAATGCATTTTTTTAGGGGAAGGTGAACCTTATTTACTCATACTTGCAGTTTCTAGGGAATAAGTAAACATAGAAACCAATTAAATTAAGTTGGGTTAAAAAAGATATAACTTGTGTGACAGGTACATCAAACAGAATAATTCATATTGATGAGTTTTCCAACTTGACATAAACTTCTTAAGCAGAAGAGCATTATAAACAGCAGGATTTCACTCCATTAGGGAATAGATATTCTCAAACAAAAGATATTGGGGGTATTTAATAAAGCCCAGACTGTGTTTTTTACCATGTAGGCATCATACCACCCTGCTTACATGAAAGTAAACAGGTTTAAGATCCAGTAAGTACTGCTGGGTGGTGCACATGCACACGCCAAAATGGAAAGTTCCATGGCATGCAAATCACCTCATAAGCAGGTGAATCTCGTGCAAATGAGGCAGGTAGAGTTATCCAGAAAGCAGATAGGCAGCTCTATAGACCCTGTGTCAGGGTCAGTAGTGTACATGGAAAAAGTCTGTGTACAGGAATATAGACAGACAAAATGGGCTGTAAAAATGCAGATAGATGGACAGAAATTGCATACCACACACAGATATGAGCAAAAATATCCTCTGTGTATCTCAAAAGTTACATAAAATATGTTAAAATATATTTTTTAATAATCTGGGCATCTTTGCACAGTGCACTGCAGTGCACAAACATGCCTATAAAAAATGAAAAAAAAAATGGAAATAACAAAATTAATATTATGAGACAGAAATTTATTACAGGACCCTGCATGGAGTATCCACAATGGTGCATTGGTGCTGTTGCTAATGTGGTAGGGCTTGGAAGCATGTAGTTTCCAGACTGTGAGCACTGGTCCCAATGCAAATGAGGTGGAGTTACTGAATAGCTTAATGGGGTAATTCGTGTCCGCATATCACCTCTGTGTAGGCAGAGAACCATGTTGGTGTCCACACAGGAGGTAGCTGACATCAGGACAGGGTGTGTCAAATGACTACTAAGCTGATTGGATCTTAGCTGCATCTGTTTGTGCAAAATGCTGCCATGCTGATCGTGGAAGGCTGGGGGGGGGGGTGCACTGACTTCTAATCTTTGTTTACTTATGGGACGCGTGTTTCTGTGGGGTTTTGTGGCACACCACTGTGCTGAGTGTGGAAGTCTGAGGGTGGGGTGTCCACTGACTGCTAAGCTTTGTCTGCCTACAGGACGCACATTTGTGTGGTGTGCCACATTGCTGAGAGTATCTAAAAATGCAATTATGTATTAATTAGTTTTGACCTTTGTTTAGCTTAAAATAGGGTCATTAAATGAAGTTAATGATATACTAGGCAGGTGCAATGCATCATAGGTAGCCAATCATGCAGGCAGCACCTACAGTAGAGCACTATAAAGTATGTATGCACCCTACAATCTGATTTTTTCACCATACTCTGCACTATTTGAATACAGACTTGGGAATTTTAACTGAAAGAATACTAGGGGCTGTTGCAGGTCTGCTGCATCTGCATGTGCTAGATGTTGAAGTCAATGCTGCTGCTGCTGCTGCTGACAAGAGGCCTGGGCAGAGAAGGAGAAGGGTGTTCAGGCCCAGGGTACCCTTCCAGGAGCTACATGAGCTGGAGATTGTACAGCACTACAGGGTGGACAGGGACATACTACAAGAATTCACTAAGCTCTGCTGCCCTTAACTCAGACTCAGAGCCAACAGAGGGGAAACCATCCCAGTGGAAACAAAGGTATATGCAGCCCTTAGGATAATAGCCACTGGTATCTTCCAAAGACGAGCTGGGGACATGATGCAGGTCTCACAGGAATCAGCATCTAGGGTACTCCATCATTTCCTGGATGCCATTCTATCACATCCCAGTGAACATATTTATTTTCCCCTCACCAACAATATGCAGCACCCTAACCATGTAGCACACTACCCTGAGATACTGGGTGCCAGAGATTGCACCTGTGTACACATCAAGGCACCACCCCAGTGAGGAGGGTAAAATCTATATCAATCTCAAGGGGTACAACTTCATCAACTGCCAGGTCATGAGCAATGCCCAGGAAATTATCATGAATGTGTGAGCTGACAGCCCTGGCAGTTATCATGACTCCTATATCTGGCATGCATCACAGCTGTACCAGATGTTTTCTAGGGGGGGTGGCATCCCACATGGCCATTTACTAGGGGATGCTAGCTACACTCTGGAACAGTGGATGATGACACCCATCAGAAATGGACACACACACCCACTGAAGAATGCCACAATGAAGCACACACACAAACTAGAAACATCACAGAGAGTGCATTTGGGCTGCTGAAGTCACAGTTCTGGTGTCTTGATATATCTGGTGGAGCCCTGCAGTACTCTCCAGCCACATGTGCACATATGTTAACAGTATGTGCTATGCTACACAATATGATCCTGTGGAAACAGCTGCAGCAGGATCAGCAAAGGGAAGGGATGCACAGTCCCCCACCAGGGCCTAGGTCACCACAACCACAGTAACAGGAGGACTCTGAGGAGGATCCCCCCGATGATGTCCCTGTAGGCAGATGTAGGCATGCCCAGTATGGCCTGGCATTGGCTAAGAGACAATGGATAACACATTCACTGACAACCTAGGGCCCTAGGGATTGACACCTTACTCCTAATCACATACATATATTAAAATAGCTGATGCCAGGCAACCTACACAACTTGTACCTATCCATGTATTGTCTGTGTATTGCTTGCAACACACAGAGTCAGCCCTAATCTACAAGTCTGTCAACTGCAACATTCACAAGGTAAGTCTTTAACCTACACACTAATTGTAAGGATTACTATAATATGGTATTGTATGCATGGATCTACTGTTATGCAAGGAAATATAGTGGGCTATTTGGAGAGATGTAACATCCACATGGGATTACAGACACACACTGCAATAGTATGTGTTCCTTATTATTCACTAGGCCTCATCATTGTAATATTCACTACATCAGGCAAGGGAGATGTTAGACAGTGGCCTCATATGATAAGTGGACAACTGTCTACCCAAGCTGATCATGTGTTGTTGTTTCCCCACCCCACCACAGCAGTGTACCCCTATTACTGCTTTAACAAAAATCAGCTGTGTTATGTCAGTGGACCAGGCAATCTCAGGGCTGTAACATAGATACTGCTCACACATTGTATGTCTCTCTTTATGCAGGATAGCAATGTACATATTTATGCTGTTGATTGTGTGAAGAATGACTCCTCTCGGTCTGGCAACCTGCGTGGCTCAGTGGAGGTAAGCTAACATGGGTGATGGTGTTTTGCATGTGAGATAGTACTATGTTGGTGTTTTCACAGACTGTCATACCTCACAACCTCTTAGTGCAAAACATTTGGACAAAGCCAGAAAGATTGGGGAGGACAATGGCCCAAACATAGGGACAAATTTTAAATGTTGGTCCCATAAACCTAGAAAGTTGCTGGAATTAAAAGTGTTGCATTATTACATATTTTCTGAAAGATGCAAAGTCTGAAACACAAATGTTTGTCTGTATTTATTATAATGTAGTGACATTAATATTCAATAATTCACCAGAAGACCACAGATGTATGAGGAACAGACGAAACATATGAGGCAAAACTCTGGACATTTTGTGAAACTCAGGACAGTTGAGAGGTATGCAGACTGTAAGTCTGTTGGTGGTGTAACATTACTAACCTCAGTCACATATTAAGTACAGCACACAGCTGGGGAATGCCGTGGACATTTTGAGTGAAGTGCAGTACTGCGGACACAGGGGCAGATATTAATGTCTGTAACATACAAAATCCTGGACTGGAGTACAGGTATGTGTGGCCTGGAGTCACTTTATAAGTACTGACAGTCCCACTGGGTATGCCCAGACACTAAGTAAGAATGAGCAAAATTCTGTTGCCCCTTCATCAAAATGACCTGTTATTTATAGATGTCTATACATACAGACATATATGTACACATATCCGTCTGTCACTATCTCTCTCTCACCACATAGTATATCTATCTCTATGTATTGTCAAATAGAAATATACTTATATATATTGCTATATATATTAAAATGATACATACACTCTCCTCATATACCTACATAGCACACACACACACACACACACACACACACACACACACACACACACACACACACACACACACACACACACACACACACACACACAGCTACATTTATATATACATCCCTGTTATATACAGAAATATGTGTTCAGATGTCTGTATTGTCTGACATACCCTAATACTGGTGAGTAAATCTGCACTATCACAGAACCATACTGTTGCTCAAATTATCCAAATGAAGGGTGCAACAGTACATAGTCCACTTACCTACTGATCCCTGTGCCTGATGGATATCACCACATAGACCGACACAGGTGAGCAGGTGGTGTAATGTATAATGTTGTCAATGCACTCATGGACAGAGTACATTGTTCCAGCCCACATGTTCACCTATGTAACTGCAAGCAGCCACATATGGCCATACTGGTAACTGTATGCATATGGCTAGGATAAAAACAGTTATCTCACTGCTAGGATACTAGATGCAGATAACAGTATGAAGCAATACTCTGCAGGCCACAGATGCTGCTCAACCCAAGCATAGTTTGTGTAAGGCACAAGAACTGTGCCTGCAATCACATATATGACAGACGTAATTTGTGACGTGTGATGAGTACTGTGATCTAGAGTGTATAAGACTAGAAAGGTAAGGATTCTAATCTCCCTCTAGCCTACTTTGTGTGTGTGCGTGTGTGTGTGCGTGTGTGTGTGTGTGTGTGTGTGTGTGTGTGTGTGTGTGTGCATGTGTGTGTGTGTAGTAGTCCCCTACAAAACAAAGGACATGCCCTCACGGGCTATCCACTTGCAATGGTTATGGACATGTTGGGCCTGTAACTTACTGGCTTTCCAACTTGGCCTCTTCTACAAGGCCTGATGATGTCAGCCACCTTAAGACTACCAGCTGACAGTGCAGCATCAGATGTAAGCTGCAGTGCATTTGATAAGTATTGTGATCTATAGGGTATAAGACTAGATTGGTAGGGATTCTAATCTCACTCCAGCCCACTTGGTGTGTGTGTGTGTGTGTGTGTGTGTGTGTGTGTGTGTGTGTGTGTGTGTGTGTGTGTGTGTGTGTGTGTGTGTGTGTGTGTGTGTGTGTGTGTGTGTGTGTGTGTGTGTGTGTGTGTGTGTGTGTATTTCCCTGGAAAACAACAGACATGGCCTCATAGGATATCCACTTGTAATGGTTATGCACTTTTTGGCCCTGTAACTTGCTGCTGGTTTCCAAACTGCCCTCTTCTACAAGGCCTGATGATGTCAGCTACCTTAATGCTACCAGCTGATAATGTAGTATCAGACATAAGCTGTGGCACATGTGATAAATACTGTGATCTATTGTGTACAATACTAGATAGGTAGAGGTTTTAATCTCACTCCAGCCACCTTGGTGCATATGTATATATCCATATGGCATAACCTTGGTAACCTAGACATACATAGGGTTTTTCAGTGTTTTATTTGTAGCACGTAATGTGGCCCTTCAATGGACTGACCACAGCAAGGCCTGCTTATGTCATCAAGCATAATATCTCTTAAACTGATAGTATTAGCAGACATGAGGTGTGTTGCATGCAACACACATCATGTTTGCTAATACTATCAGTTTAGGAGACATGAGGTGTGTTGCATGCAACATGTATTGTGATCTGCAGTATGTACCATTATATAGGCAAGTGTTCACATCTACAGACAGCCAACTTGCAGTATGTGTGTGCCTTGGCATGTCCTGTAAGCTATAATTGGAAGTGGTGCTAGCTTCACCATAGCCATGTTTGTGTGTGAGCTTGTTAGAGCATTGTACATCATGTTATGGAATTATAGGATGTTTGAGTTGAACTAGAATAATGGCCATACAGCCCTCATGATCATAGACATCATCATATCTATAGTTACAGGATCAGCACATATTTCCCCAGTCTAAGTGGGACACAGGCAGATGCCCTGTGTTGAGATGACAGTCACCCAGCCAATCAGACAGATGGTATGTGATGGGGTGCACTGAGGTGCTCTGTGTGCCATTAGACAGGGTTCTGTTACAAGGGTGTGTTTCAGTCTGCTAGACAAATCTCTCCCACAAGCATGTAGTACTAACATCACATATTAGGTTAATGTCCTTACAGTGAGTCATCCATCTACTATGTTATACAGCCAATACATCACACAACATAAGGTACACAAATGTATGCCGTGTCTTCTTGACAAATGCCAGCATACAGTATATGTCAGTAACCACTATAAGTGGCATGGTGACCCAACACTGCATGACACAAGTACATGTAAACTAATATAGTCACCCTGCACACCAGACACATAGCTTCATTTCCCTGCATCAGTAGTGAAGATGACAGGGACATGCCACAGGTATCATCATTTGCACAGGGTGTTGTGTGAGGGAGCAGGAGGCCTAGGCTGACACAATTGGTAGACAGCATGTGTGTGAGTCAGGAGGGGAGCATGTAAGATGGACCATGGAGAGGTATTGTGTGTGTCTATAGGTGACCTACATTTGATAGTGGTGTGTGTGTGTGTGTGCATGTACACAGTCAAGCTCAGTGTTAGCCCTACATGTGTGTATGTTGGACAGCTTTGGACTGTACATGGTAGAGTTGACAAATTACCATATCTGGCTCCAGAAATGAGAACTGGCTCTGCCAGGAGTTGCACTGGCACCTCCATGCCCAAGGTCAGAAGCAGTACCTGAGGTGACTGCTGTCTGCTGGGACCGTATCCTCATGGGTCCACCCAGGACCATGAGCCTATGGCCTGCCACATCATGGTGTGGACAGCACACTCCCCTCTTTAGTTCTTGATGTACTGGCACTATGGGAGAATGAGTGTGCATGGCCACGTGGACTCTCAGCAGATGGGGTTGCTGACCTAAGTCTATGGCTCAGATGCTCAACTCCAACTACACATTCCAGCATAGACAATGTGCGGTCCAAGACAGACACTGTCTCAGCTCACTGTCTGTTCACTGCATCAGTGAACTGATTCAGGGTGTCCCTGATGAGGTGGAGGTAGTCATGGATGTCAGACTGTGCTGCATCCATAATCCTAAGCATACATTTGGTGTTCCATTCAGAACATGCCTGTGCCTCCTTGATGGCCCAAAACATGTTGAGTGACCCATTATGTCACATCTGCAACAGGTGATGGATGGACAGCAGGCCTCCTACAAGCACCCCTCTCAATCTGCCTGTGTGGAACATCGCCAGCTCTCTGGCATTCACTGGAGCCATAGTTGCCACACTTTCCTGTTCAATGTCCCCACCCTCTGACTGTCCAATATCTGTGGCCTCTGGGGACAGTGTATGTGTGGGCATAGAGACTGTGTGCGGCAACAATGGAGGCAGAAGATAGATGTCTACCTCTGGAACAGATTCAGCCCCTGACAACCCTACCTGTGCCTCACTATGGCCACCATCACCATCAAAGTCTGAAGAAACACTGACATCATGTTGTGTAGGGGACAGACACCAACCCCCACATTTACCTGCAATAAGAAAGAAAAAAAGTACTGCATTAATATTTGAACTATTGTGTATGAAAAGCCTCCAAGACTCATAATAATGAAGACCCATAACTGGATTAACAGTCAAAAACTTTCTTCTCTGTTTTCATTGACAAAAAACTTCCACGGAACAAAATGCAAATTCAACTCAGGACCTTTATAACAATCACTGAAAGTAAATCAAGTAAAGCATGACCAGTAATATTTACCTTTTAATTAATCAGTATGACACTATACTTGACAAAAAAACACATAAAAACCCAGTACAACTCTCTTAACAAATATATGGAAATACACATTTCACTATTTAATGTATTTACCTTCAACCTGTTGTATTTTAAAAGGCATCTTAGATTCCTTGCCTCATTTAAACCAGGTGCTTTATCTGCTCTTAACTGTAACTGCCAAAGCATATCTATTTGTTGAACTACACTCTTGTGACCACCCTTTCCAGAAACCTTAGATATCTGTTTCAGACTGGAATTTAAAAAACATTGTGTGCTGTTTACATACATAGTTATGTTTACATAGGGCATTATTCTGGCCCTTAACCTTACTAGAATATAATTATTCCTTAACAAACCAAGTGTCATGCTTACCAGGAGCAGGACCATGGCCTTAGGCAATACCTGATGGACTTGTGAAAAGTTGAGGGTGGGGTAATGTCAGTATTACTACATGTTGCAGCACAACAAGGTAATATGTCCATATATCACATGTTTACAGTAGCTACTGTGCTACATGTTGCATTGGTCACAATCTGAGTATGAGTGTATAACTGAGGTTAAACCACCCACAAGGAACAAAGACCTGACACCCACATAAAAGTATCTACGGTTTGACACAATGACTACTACAGTATTACAGTGCTGATCACAGTAAGCTTACTTGCATGCTCCTCAGCTGTGGAAACTGTGGCAACCACCTCCATGATGTATGGTGTGATGGATGCCTGGGAGCTGTTGTGTGTGCTTAGGTACACTAACAATTCCTTAGTGGCCAAGAGTGGTTGTTTTGTTGCAGGTCTTCCACCGGTAACAGCACAATCCCTGGCTACATCTTCTGTCTTTCATTGTGCAGCATTTATCATGTCAGTTGCCCAGTGTTGAACCTGCTCATATATCCTGCCCTCTGGCCTGTGCCAGTCATACCACACAGGTCTACCCAAAATGCAGCCCGCAGTTCCCTGCTTTGTCTCCCCCTGGATAGTAGGATGTTATGATGTTCCCTTAGTGCTTACAATACAATTTCTTTTTCTGCATCTGAGAATGGTGCATGACATCTATGGCACATAATTCCTGAAAGGCAACAAAAGGGGAACACAGTGCAAAATCACATCTGTGGATGTACACTATGTACAGATACAGCAAGGACAAATGGTTGGCACTAACCACTGTTTGCTCACACATGTCATACTCCACAATGTGCAAACAAACAAAGTGTGTGGATACAACTGAGATAGTAGTAATAGTCATGTATTCCAGTGTATGCCATGACAGCTAGTGCTGTATTGTCATACACCCAACACTCCAGTCTACTGAGGTGTGTCTCCTATGGACAACCCCTTGATAATTTGTCATACAAACAATGCCGCATGAATAGCAGTGTGCTATTACAACCACAATAATGGGACAATCCAACAAGACCTGTGTGCCACAATGACAAAAGACAATGCACCCTTGATGTTTTGTACATTCTGTATAGTTGTAAGACAGCAGGAGTTCAATGACATGTCATTATCATAGGTCTAAGAGAGGCTTAATGCTGTAATCACTATTCCTCTTAAGTCTATTCACCCATCTGCAACCTGTTATACACCGCAAATATTTACATACCTGATGGAATGCAGCACTCCTCTGTTACGTGGTGATAGTAGATTCATAGGTTGGTACTAGGCTATCAGCCCTAGGTCCTATACAAGCCTAGCCATAACAATTCCCTGGCTATTTCTTCCCACAATATTTACTTCCCTGGATCCCTGACTAGCAGGGTGACTGACATGACCCCCAGGGTGAATTTCCTACCTCCCATCCAGTCATCAAGGTTCCTTTTGAAGATGGCCAAAAACGCACTCTGCTTGACATGTATGGGCAGTCTATTCCAGAGTCTGAAGAGTCTCTGGGTCAGGAACCTATCCCTCCAGCATATTTTGTTCATTGTGATGACAAAGTTTAGATCCCTGGAGCGTGTGTCTCTGAGGGATTGGGATTTCTTTAAGTGTAGCATGTCCAACAGCTCTGAGTTTGTATAGTTAGTATAGTTGTCACGTAGCATGCTCTGTATGAGGAAGGTCTCATACAGAACTGTTAACCATAGCCAGCTGCTTGCCTTTTAAACATGCATCCCAGCAGCAGGTGATCACCTCTAAACCAATCTGTGGTTCTGAAATGCTAATTGCATCCAACACAGCTGATATGCACTATCATCAGCCAGTGTCATGCAACCACTGTAGAATATATAAGGCCTTCATGCAGATTAGGGTCCCTTTATGATACATTGCTTTGGATATTACTGGGGTGAAGAGACTACATTGTCACAGAGGGTTGGTCTGCAGCAGACACCTTTACATAGAGATGGGTGTGCTACAGGCTTCAGCTATAGATGCAGGTAATAGACATAGGCAGAGAGTGTGAAGACTTTGGAGGACAAGAAGCTGTAGGAGTAACTACTGTGAGCTGTGTCAGCCTTGTTGTAGAGCCAGGCCCAGAATGAGAGTACCCTCTACACTCCAATGAAGGCATGTGTTTAAGGTAAGTATTTTAGGAAATGGTATCAATAACAAGAGTACTAGGTAACATGTTTGGTGTGTCCTTGAGCAAAGTGGGGTACATTCATGTATATATATATATATATATATATAGCTATCTCTCTCTCTCTGTCTCTCTCTCTCTCTCTCCCTATATATATATATATATATATATATATATATATATATATATGTGTATATATATATATATATGTATGTAGTAATTTGCAGCATGTATGAGAGCAGTCCTTGTTACAAGCAGTGACTTCAAATGTGTATGCTCATTGTTCAGCTGTGGTAATCTGCACCATGACTCTGACTGGATTGTGGAGTGCACTCTGATATTAGTGGCCTTCATTTGCAGTACCTGAGTTGACATTCTCTGTGAATGCATAATACTGCATGACGTGACAATTTATGTACATATAAATTTGCTATAGGGATATGTGAAGTGCGTTTCTATCTGCAGGTCTGTGACTTCCATCAGTTAAAACAGTCAATTAACGATGTGCATTGTGTGGATAAAGAGTGCATGAGTCTGTCATTAATTGCTGGCTTTGCCATACTGCAAATTCAGTGCTACACATCAATGGATTTAAACCTAGTACTGTGTGTGGCAAAAATCCACTGTTTATGAGGTATTTAACAGACTGATCTACTGAGTCACTGCCACAGCAGGTGTATTTACAAGACATATGTGCACAACTACAGGCTGTGACAATCATGTTCTAGATCCATCAGTACGTGCAAGGCTTTATATGGATGTATTTCTGCACCAGGTTCCCAGCTGCACATGTATTTTGCCATTAACGCCTTAGCAGGTGTCTTTCTACATGTTGCTAATAAAAGGGCACATGTACCTGCTATCAGAGGACTCACATCCATTATTATGTCTTTGGCTTTGTAGTGGTGTACTATTGCACCAGAGTCCCAGGAACACTCCCATGTTTTACATTTAGTTTTATTCAAGTCTGAGTGCTACAATGTGGCTTACAGCTATGCTGAAATGCACTTAATGACTGAAATCAGCAATTACTATGTTTTTAAATCACATATTTTACATAAGAGTTACGTGGTGTGGTGGGTTAATGTACTGGTCTGCAGGTGCAATAGTTTTGGGTTTGACACATGGTACAGGTGTTAATTTCATAAATGTGTAATAGAATTTTAAGGACACATATAATCAATATACCTCTATTAAGCTGAGCTTAGTGAAGCTGCATGAAGTGACATGCTGTGCAGCATCATGCTAAAAAATAAAGAAAACAAAGAGGAGATAGGAAAGTGGTGAACTGGGGTAGAAGCATCGGGGGGGAACATAGTTGAAGGCAGGTAGGGATGTGCAGGAAGGGTGTAGGAAAGAACCATAACAATCCATTTCTTTTACAGCAACAGCTGTGGACTTTGACAGAATTTGTACATGTATTTGAACTATCATCCACAGAGAGAGGGGTGAAGTCAACATAACTGTGTTGTCGAGCTAATTGGATCAAATTACTTGTGTCCAGTGGACATGTGGGTGAAATGGAGAGCCATGTATGGGGCAATATTTTTTTTTTCGGGACTGGTACCCATTTTTTCTGAAGGTGTGATTAGAATGTGGGGGGAACGAAGATAGGTATGTGTGGGGAAAGTAAGTTGGGTAGGTGAGGATGCATTTGCAGATAGACAAGACAGACAACACAGCAGACAGGGCAATGTGTGACACATGAGGGGGTGAACACCTTGGAAAGGAAGGGTATTGTGGAATCCAAGTCCCATGTGCCTCCAGACAGCAGCAGTGTGACTCACATACCCACCCATGGGACTGTCAGCACTGCTCCTTCACTGCCCCAAGGGTGGCAGTGCCAGAGGCTGAGCACTGGGGTAAGGCTGCCCCACCAGTTTGGCCAGCATGCCCTCAATATGGTGCTGGCAGCAGTCAAACCCACAGTAGTCTATCCTGTGCATGAAGACCAGCAGCTCATCTTGGGTGATAATACTCGCTCCACCACTGCTCCCAGAGGGGGCCAGGCCTCATCCCATGGAGTGGTACTACTCGATGCCACAGGTAGTGCAGGGACAGCAGAGGAAGGACCACTGGTCTGGGTCCCAGATGTGCTGGGACCCAGTGCCATGGCAAGTTGAGATAAGGTAGGGGGATTTGCTGGAACTGGCCTACCTTGATGTGCTGTGGTGATAGAAGTATAGCAATAGGTTAAGGTTAATAATAACCAAACCATTGTTAGTATTAACAGACTGGAACATCATTTTAATTCATACAAATACATATTAATATATAGTATGTGAAATACAGCAGTAAATAGCATAACAGTCAATATGGTAACAGAATGCCAGTAAGAAGTAAGCCATAAAGGCAACAACATAGTTAGTTTAAGAAAGTATGTTAATAGTGAATCATAATAACACATAACAATATTACATCTAATTTTTGCAAAAATATAATTAAAACTGGTTAATAACATATGTTAATAATAAATCATAATAATAAATAACAATAATATATGGAGATAAGGTGAGGGGAGAGAGAAAAAATATTCCTTTAGTGGCACTGCAGATTATATCCCTGTAAACACTGATAATAAATAATCTACAGTTGTGCCGTGTCAGTTTTGGCACAGTGACTACAGTTCTCCTATACCTGATGTAGCACATACATGCCTCTTAAGCTGTTAGCATGGGTCAGTATGGGCCAAGCAATGACAAATGCAGGGACACAACTACAGAGAGCAGTCTCACATAATGTGGACTTTTATAACTACCAAGATGTTCTGTAAGTGGATTTGGTAATGAATTTCATTCCAGGTAGTCTTTCTCTGGTAATCCTGTGACAAAAAGATTAGGCAGTTTTAATTATATTATGAGAAATCGTGACACTTGAGAGACATGTGTGTGTGTACAGTACATAAACTAGACAGCCATCAGGGCTTAGTTGAGATGCATGGGGATAGAACCCAATAGCTGTGACTGCAGGGGATATCTGCAGCTTAGTACAGACATGCAAGGAATGCAGCCATACTGCAAATAAACAGATTTATTTATGAATCAGCAATGCTGGTGATCACTTTCTTGCTACTGATTTTAAAATTCTGTGAAATCTAAACACAATATCTGCTCATAATGTGGGCTACCTCACCTATATACATTTTGTTTCTCGGAGTGAGAAAATGTGAGCATTACATGACTGACACTGAAAATTTAATGCTACACATGACTGTGTGTAGAAAAATGTACTGTGTATAAGTCATTTAACAGAATTAGCTACTGACTCACCACTAACTACTGAGTGACTGATACTGGCCTAGATATAATCTGGAACCATACTATGAGCTGAGCAATACAAGTTTCAGAACATTCTTCTTGCATTCTAGAACTATTACAGTGTTATAATTGACTGCAGTGACTGTACATATGGAATACGACCATACTACATATATTATACAGCTTTATTTTAGAATCAATAGTCTTGGTGGACACTTTTTACAGGTATTGCTTTGAAATATCTGTGAAGTCCACACACAATATCTGCCTATGGAGTGGGCTACCTCACCCATATACCTTTATTATCTGAAGTAGGAACAGAGAGCATTATGTGAGCACTATTGGTTTGGAGACAGCCTTGGACAGTACTATGAGTTAAGTAATACAATTTGCAGGCCATTAGTTTTGCATTCTACAGCTATTACAGAATTACACTTGACTGCAACAACCTTAATATAGACAATCAATGCATACAGCTCTACTGCAAAGGTTATGACAACACAATCCTGCTGTACACCATTTTTCATACTGTTATTGGTATTGCTTATTGTTTATTGCACTACAGTTTTTATTGTTCATTTATTGCACTACAGCTCTAATTGCCCATTTATTGTACTACAGTTGTACGTGTCCATTTATTGCACTACAGTTTTACTTCTATATACTTTATTGCAGTAAATGCTTTATTCTTTCTTGCTTATTGCACTACAGTTAGCATAATACATCCGTACTTACCACACTCATGGCGCAACTTGGCCATGTGTCAGGCATGGGACTCAACATTGCGATCTCTATCAGCTGCAGCTGCTGGGAGAGAAGCGCACCATTATGCATACCAGTTTTGCAGACATTCAGCTTGCATACTGGTAAAACAGAGGAAAAATTACTCACATATTTGTGGGGAATTCCCTGCTCTAGTTTCTTGGACCAAGGTGTCCAAGATTCCCCCTTTCTCCTCTTGAGGTTGTCATAATGGTGACCACACTACTCACCTGTGTGGGCATACCAGTAACACTGGTGAGTTCTCTGGCCAAATAGTCCCAGGCCTCCACCTTACAAAAAGCATGCACCTTCACCAGCACCACCTGCCATATCAACAGTCGATTGAACTCCAATGAATGGTGCAGAATTTCCACCTATTGCACTTAATATATGCTGTTTTCCTGCCCTTACACATCATTGAGCAACATTCAAAAAAAATCACTGCATTGCTTAGCAGTGCGCAAACCAACTAAGCAGAACTGAGTAGTATGAAAACTCACACAACAGTGATGTTAGCAAAGCTTAGCACTGGGCAAACATTGGTAGCCATTAGCATGCTTATTTGGTGTTTAGCATGGTTGAGCACAGCTGAGTAGCATGCAGCAATGCCATATTTCACAATTTTGTTATTAAATTAAACAAAAATTGTACATTAAATTACAAACATGTTCTGCTTGCTATGGACTCAAACCCAGGACCGACTACACATAAGACCATAACTCTACCAATTTAGCTACTTGAATATTATGAAAACTACTATACCTTCACATAGACTACTATTTAGCTACTTGAATATTATGAAAACTACTATACCTTCACATAGACTACTAGGCTACCTGTTAGTGTTGCTGAGTCGCGCAAACACACATAAACAAACCTATAAATAAATAATTAATTACATCCTGTTTCTATTTTTAGATGTCTGGGAGGTGTCGGGTATGTATGTAATGATAAGCAGTGCTCGGCTCTGTGGCGGTCCATGCCACCTGCGCAAATGGCAATTATGAAAAAAATTACAATGGAAAAATAATGTAATTCATTTTGATAATTGATTACACCCGGTTTCTATTTTCACATGTGTAGCAGGTGTCAGCTGCCTATATGTAAGCGTGGTTTGACATTGCTCTGCTCCAAACATGCAGAAAAGTAATAAAAAATAAAAAAATAAATAAAACCACATAACTCATATATTACACATTTAACACAATTCACAGCATGGCAACAGTGGTGGGGTGCATTACAGGGAGCTGCACCCTGTACATAACATCTAACCAGGCATCCACAACCATGGACAGCCTCTCCACATTTCCCTACACTGATTCAATATCCCTGTTCCTATGCTCTTCCGCGGCAGCTCACCATAATTAATATGCATGGTGCACTGCCGAGGAGGCACCATGACTGTGTACATGGATGCATTCCATGTAGGCTCTACACGGTGCCTATGTGGTGTTTATTAGATCCTGGGGATTAATTTTTCATCATTAGCTGTTCCTTTTTGTTCCAAGATACATAGCTCTTCTGTTTGCTGGTTGTGTACACTGAGGCTTTGTCATTACCTGTCAGCACTGTATGACACAAAATCAACTATTTAATGTAGTGATGGCTTACTGAGTTATTTCCCTGTCTATATCTCACTAGAAGGACAGATGAGCACCTGATAATAGCATGGGTTTCCCGTGACACAGCAGATATTCTACGACAGACATAAAATTGTAATCAGAACCTCTTGAATGCACTTTATTTTGCAAAACATTTAAAAACAATAGATGTTTAAGAAACATGATCCTTCAAAAGTTTCTTATTTGAAAATTATATATTCTATGACTTCTATGACCTAAAAGACTCTTAGTCATTTTGCAATGTGTTATAAACTTCATACAGAACTAAGGAGGTGGATATTTGATAGGAATTAATATACAAGATTTTACTTGTATGCTGAAATGATTCTTAAAAATGTATTTATTTGTATGTCTGTTTACTGATGAAACAGTAACTCACTCAATTAAACTATTTTTTTTGCATCGAAAGTGATCATTTGAATGAAAGTTGTCTTGCCACAGAATAGAAGCTTATAAATATTTGTCATGTTGACTGGGCCTGATGCCTGGAAGTTTTTTTTCCCCCATTATATTATTTATAATGAGTCTACAATTTGATGCCCTCAATTTTAAAAGTTACCAAATGTAGCACCACAACCCCATATAAAAAGTACACACCCAAATATTTCAAAATAAGCAAATATGAATTTTCCACTCCATGTGAAAGGAAAGTTCTTTAGTTCTTTTTTTTTATTCTTTCTTTTTTCTACTTTCTCTGACTATGGGTATAATATTGTTATCCTACACCCTCTCTATTACATAGCAAATTTATTGATTGACTTCTGCTAGCTAGTCAGTATTTCTTATTTTTTTTTGGTGGGGGGAGGGCAGACAAAATTTGATTTGGATGTATAAGCCTGTGTAGAATGCAACATTTTGCCCACTGTAAGCTGACAGGTTTGACAGACTTGTACTAGGCTACTGCAATCTATAATGCTGACATTTTTGGCCATGGAATTTGACAAATAAGAAGAACAGACAATGGCCTTCTCTTAAATACAGCCACAACCAGTTGTTTTATTCTGCCAGTAAAACATTGCTCTCTGTTTGGGAGTGTGTGCAATTATATAATTGCTTTTAGCATCCTGTGTATTGCACTTATTTATTTCGTTTTGTTGATTTACTTATGTATGCATGTATGCACACACACACACACACACACACATATATATATATATATATATATATATATATATATATATAAATATATATATATATACATATATGTATACATGTATGTATGCATATATATATATATATATATATATATATATATATGGGTCTACCTGACTTGGTCGACAGGTCAAATGATCGACACTCAGTTGGTCGACAGTTCATTTGGTCGACAAGCAGATTTGCCCCCTTCCCCAATGTTGTGCAACCCTGGAGTTGATATATATAGTTAGGGGTGGGGGTGGGGGCACAGCTTGCTTGTCGATCAAATGAACTGTCGACCAAATAAACTTTCGACCATATGACCTGTCGACCAAGTCAGGTAGATCCATAGATATATATATATATATATATATATATATATATATATATATATATATATATATATATATATATAAAAGAACACCAAAGCGATAATCCCAGTGGAGAATGAAACAAAAATCCCAAAACCAAGGAGCAAGGTACTCTAAAGTCTCTAAAAATTGCGACAGTTCTTCAGTTGATATTAAAAAACAGTCAATAAATCACGATCATATAGTAGTTAGGCCAGAAAAAACCTGCCGGTTTCGTTAAAACCAAGAACACTGTTTAATTGTAGAAGTTAGCGCTTTCGCGGTGTGACTCACCGCTTCATCAGACATAGAAATAACAATAATAAAACCATTTAAATATATTGCATCAAATAAAATACATCTCTCATAGGCTTGAATAAATACAAATTATAAAAATCTCACCAATCAGTGAGTCCCATCATTTGAAGCATCCCAGCATAGCTCCATGTACAAAATAATACGTCACTGTCTGTGCGCAGAAAAGAACCTGCATAACCTGCATACCAACGTGATATGTATGGAGCATGATAAAGTGCTTACTAAATCAGAATGCATAACAAAAATAGAAATAATAATAAAAATAATAATATAATAATATACATGATTATAATGATTATGAGAAAAATACCAAAACAATTTAGATACTAAAATCTAACGGAGGCTTCTGCCTCTGAGGTGGGGGTTGTTTTGGTATTTTTCTCATAATCATGTTTATCAAAGGTACATAGCTAGGATTCTAGGTTTTCATAGGCTTGTGCATTATCAGTATTTCGCTGTATTCATCATTCTTTTCATTATTTTTGTATACTATTATATTATTATTTTTATTATTATTTTTATTTTTGTTATGCATTCTGATTTAGTAAGCACTTTGTCATGCTCCATACATATGCCGATTAATTACCTCAGTCGATTACTGACAGTTAATATACAGGCATGTTTCTTTGAGTATACTGTTCATAGTTATATACATTTTCGCGTGCTTCATAAGCCATACAGCGCCGTATTCTAATAATTCTTATAGCTTTGGACAAAAGTTTATTGGGATACATAGCCATTTGTATTATGTTTGATATTTGATGTTTGATAATGCATTCTGAGCTAGTAAGCACTTTGTCATGTTCCATACATTTGCCGATTATTTACCTCAGTCGATTATTGACAGTTAATATATAGGCATGTTTCTTTGAGTATACTGTTTATAGTTATACACTTTTTCCGTACGTCTCATAAGCCATACAGCGCCGTATTCTAATAATTCTTATGGCTTTGGACAAAAGTTCATTGGGATATATAGCCATTTGTATTATGTTTGATAGTTGTGCCATTTTTTGAATAACACTGATGTGTGTGTTGACTCTAACAGTGACGCATATTGTTTACTCCACGTTGGTATGTAGGTTACGCAGGTTATTTTCTGCGCACAGACAGTGACGTATTATTTTGTACATGGAGTTATGCTGGGATGCTTCAAACGATGGGACTCACTGATTGGTGAGACTTTTATAATTTGTATTTATTCAAGCCTATGAGAGATGTATTTTATTTGATGCAACATATTTAAATGGTTTTACTATTGTTATTTCTATGTCTGATGAAGCGGTGGGTCACACCGCGAAAGCGCTAACTTCTACAATTAAAGAGTGGTCTTGGTTTTAACGAAACCGGCAGGTTTTTTCTGGCCTAACTACTATATGATCGTGATTTATTGACTGTGTTTCAATATCAACTGAAGAACTGTCACAATTTTTAGAGACTTTACGAGTACCTTGCTCCTTGGTTTTGGGATTTTTGTTTCATATATATATATATATATATATATATATATACATATATATATATATATATATATATATGTATATATATATATATATATATATATATATATATATATATATATATATATATATATATATATATGTTTGGCCCTTTCTCCTCATTAAGCGGTTAACCATGTCCCCTCTATGTTTCAGAATTTTCCCTTATTTGGACTTTTCATGTAAATTGACTGTCTGCTTCTATGTCCTCTTTCTAATTCACAGGTCCACTCCATCTAATGTGATTGCATGTACAGTGGGCTGCCAGTCCCACATGATAACTTGGTAGATCAGGAAATGTAGTAGGAACTTCTTGGGTGGAATGTAGAAAGGAACTGATCTGCCCACAAAATCATCAATACTGGGAGAGGAAAGGAATTCTATTTGCTCCTTAACCTTCCTGCTTAATGTGGTAGACTAATGGGTGTTGAGGGCTTCATGGTGTAAGTGTGTGTATGGGTGGGTGCTGCATTGCCTCCATGTTAATACAAGCACCAGGACCTCCAGCACCTTCTCAGTCTTTCTATCATGTTTCTTTCACCTAAGGAAGTCTTGATCTCTTTTGGTCTGACTAAGGATTGGGCTCCTTCCAGGTGAACTGTGATTTATTACTAGTTTCTACCATGTTTGTTAGAGGTCTCAATCTCTACTGTATCATAACATCTGGTGTGCCTAGCCCACCCAACCACTTTGACAGAGTTAAGCAGTCATAGGCTTCTTCGATATGTTACCAATATATTATTGGAGTCTCCATCCACACCAGGCAGAAGTTGAACATTGGTCACCTGGATTGTAGTTAGGGCCTTATTCTTTGTCATGACATCTACTGAACTGTGCCTTAACCCCCACCCTGTGTTCCAGTCTAAAAATGCAGTTGTTGTGAGACAAGGATCCAGTCTGCTATCAGAGCTGTTATGCTTAAAACCTTTGCTTCTCTTTAAGCTTTTATTCACTTTTATAATTGACTCATCCCAGAGATGCCTTTCACCCTCCAGAAGCACATGCTTCCATTAGGCTGTTCAGCTTCTACCAAAGAACTAAGAGTACTGACTCTTCATCCTTCGAACTTCCATAATAGCCACTCATGTTCCTGGACTGCTGTTGGTCCTTTGTTATTTGAGTCATAGCCAGTGTTTAATCCTTTCATGCCATGCATTGGGCAGCACTGAAACTTTATGACTATAATTTCAGAACAACCTCCAGGAGCCCAACCCATCCACACAGTGTCCTTTTTCAGATACGGTCTCTAAAAATGTGAATTGCTATGTAATGTGAAAACTCAGTAATATACTTTTGAGTGGAATTATACACCCTTGTGCACACTGTTCCTTTCCATTTTTGTCTGCTGACAGTTCACTACATTTGCTTTTATATTCCTAGACTTCTTTATTGTTTTACTGCACTAGACAGCATCAACAAGAAGATGAAGTCATGCAAACGACTGTCAGAATGTAAAGTCCATTTGTAACTAACGATTTCCTGTTCAAATTGTTTTATATAGCTCCTTAAATTGCTATTCCCTGCTGATTAAATTAACCTTTGCCATCAAGCTGTAGCATTAAAACTTTTTTTTTTATGTGGAGAATCCTAGTTCTTGTATCTGTTATGGAGTGATCACCACATTGCACACTTTTATTTGTCAAGAAATATGGTATTGTTCCCTTGTAGGCCATCAGTGTTACTATTAAGCTGCTGGGAATGTTTTCACACAGTATAGTCCCATCTAGAAAAGCACTTTTTGTTTTGTACTAGAACAAACTCTACAAATATACAGAGGAGAAAAGTATTGCCCTCTTTGAAATATCCACTTCATTTATGACCTTGTTCATCCTGTCATTTATTGCATTTTGTGTGTATTCCTTACTAAACTTCTTGCTAGTTGCAGTGCTGCAAACCCCAACATTGCCCCCCTCACTCATGTAAATAGAGAGCACATGCATCATTTTCTTGTAGATATACCTGTTTGCAGAGAGTTTGATGCTTTCCTGACTTGCTTAAATTGTATTTTAATGACAGACTACATAATGCTTTTTCCATTGCAAAAAAAAAAAAAAAAAAAAAACAAATAAAAGTACTTATGTAAGTGTAATTATTTTGTTTGTTATCCTTCTTTCATTCTCACTTTATTTTTATGACTTATATTCTCAATAGCATTTTTTGTTTCCTGTTTGCCAGAACTACTTAAAATGCTTGTCTGGTTTTCAGAAGAGATAGCTGTGTGTTCCTTTTGCAACATTTTATTTGTATATTTGTCTTTGTTTGTTTATTTGTTTGAAAATCAAGACATCGAAGTGGCCTAAAAACTCTTTTATACCATTATTATTATTATTATTTTTTTGTTTTACAAAAGACACTTCCAGTTACAGGCGTGAGACATCTAGCAAGCTTGTAGCAAACATTTAAGCTCAAATTGATGCGTTTATTTCCATTATGCAGCATTACACTAAGGACAGCCTAGTTAGATCATGATGCATTTGTTCAACTAAACAAAAGCAAGCTGTTTACCTAAGAGTTTAGAATAGAAAGAGAATTGGATAGCTTTATAGATGTTCTTATACACATTGCTTTTGCTTTACAGGCACCACACAGTAATGCTATTGGATCAGAACAAATGCTGCATTTGTTGGAAATCTTACAAGGATCTTATTATGCCGTGCAGGGTATTTACAGAGGTCTACTTCTTAAACTAGAAATACTGAAATCTTGAATTTCAGTATTTCGAGTTGAGAATATTGAAAGTGCAGTTTTTCGAAAATGCATTTTCTCGAACCATAGTTTTTTAAAGTTTTAGTAGTTGTTGTGTGGTGTGTGTTATGTAGTGTGCTGTCCCTTTAATGCTTCGTTGTTTCCAGGTTCTATGCGTGTCGGCTGACTTGAGTTTATTAACAGAGATTCAGGTAAGTTTGTATGTTGTTAGGGTTTTGGACAGGATTTTGGTTTGATTTAGTGTGTGTGTGTGTGTGTGTGTGTGTGTGTATGTAAATGTTGAAAGTGGTGATTTTGTACATTTGTAGTGTGTGTGTGTGTGTGTGTGTGTGTGTGTGTGTGTGTGTGTGTGTTATTTGTGTTAGTGTGACCTTGGAATTGATATATATAAGTAGTGGGGTGTGGGGTGCAGCCCCCCACATGTCGTGTGCAGGGAGGCTTGCCCTTCTTGCTTAAATATAATGTAGTGATATGTGAGGGGAAATGTAAGGTAGTGTTATGTTGGGGAAGGTTTGGATGTTTTTTTTTTCATTAGTTTGGGTTTAGGTATTATGTGTTTTCATTTTTGTGGGCTTTTGATGTTCTCGACTCGAAATACTGAAATTCGAGATTTCAGTATTTTGAATTTAAGAAGTGGACCCGTTTACAGATATGAGTGCAGCATGTCACAGCTCATCACCATAAATTGGAGTAAACTAGATCTAATGTTAAATTATTTAACCACAGCAAAAACTGGCTTGGTCCCAAGAAGTAATCTTACAGAATTTATAGTTAATATGTACCTAGACCAGATATGAGCTTTTTGAACTGAAACATTACTATTCTTGTATGCAGGTAGCTATGCTGAAAGACATTCAGAAAATGAAAAGCTGAGAGAACCTAATGAGTATCAAAATGTGATTTGCCAGATCAAAGGCTCTTTTGAAGTTCAAAGAAAGAGTCCTTGCTAGAATTCCTTTATTTATGTGAAAAATAGATTTAGTTCTATTATAGCATTCGTCACTTTATTAAATTGTTGTCTAGAGCCATCTTAAAAGTCAAATGGATGGCCACTGTTACTAATAAAATCTACAAACTGATTGCTAACTGACTTTCAAGGATATTAGCTAGTGGTTGTAGGTTGTTTGTGGACAAACTCTGATGGACTGGGAGGATGCTTTATCTTTGAAACAGACGATTTTCCATAGAGATAGAAGTGCACCAGATGATAGTGACAGATGGAACATGAGTGTGAGTGGGAAAATGTGTTCCTTCACACTTCATGGTACATTTCATGCTTAGGTGATACAGTGGCTGAGGTATAGTCTTTTTACATTTTTCCGCATAATTACTGCTTAATTAAGTTTAAATCTTTAACAATTAATATGGCTGTTCGCCTTCCCTGCTAACTTCTTGCTACATTTAACCAGCACATAATGACATAGCCAGAAGGATTCTACAGATGACTTCCAGTGGGAGTTTGACTGTCTTGTTAGATAGTGAGGATTATGTTTTTAGTGATACCTAGTAAAACAGTAAACAAGTACATGATTTGGTTGGCTCAGATTCATATTCTAATCACTCGTACTTGTCAAATGATGGAAATAATACAGAGGGTGCGTGAAGCAATGGAAAGTGAAGCACTGTTGGACCTCCAGTATATGGCAGCAAGGAATGAAATGAAATGAAAATTGGTGGATAGTTTTTGGTATAAAAGTAATTATACAATGACTGGCCATTGATATTCTAAAATGAGCATGCTGATTGGCCAGCCCAACCAGCATACCCATTGTAAATTCAAGAATATACAAACAGAAAATGGTCCAGTTGCCCGGACTTTTTTCCGCTGGTATATTCTGTAAGTTTTATTTTTTTTTTAAGCAAAAATAAAAAAAATCTGTAGTCCGGACTCCGGACATAGGAGAGAGACAGCATGGACGAAATTCTAGGAAAATCAGGTACGTTATTTAAAACTAAAGACACGTACTACCTGTTTTTTTTTGTATTTCCTCCATTCTGTCTCTCTCCTACCCCTAAACTGTCTGTTTTTTTTAATTGCTTCCTTTCCAAAGCACTGATGTACTGTGTATGCATGGAATGCAGGTCCCATATGCATGCGCAGTACATAAAAAAAAAAGGGACCAGGATATTACCAGCCGCGGAAGGACAGTATGGTGCCATTACACAAAGACATTATTTAAGAAAAGTAAGTAATTTTTTCTTAAATAATGTCATTGTATAATAGCAATAACTGATTTTGTGGTGTGGTATATTAAGATTTACACATGGTTGGCTTTATTTAATCATTTGGGCTTTACCCTCATGATTAAACCACACCAATTGTGGGTAAATCTTAATATACCACACCAACATCATTGGTTATTGCTTAATTATTTAATGCTCACTAAAAATGTCGGTTTTTACTTTTATAGCAGGTAGAGCAATAGTTCCCCTAAGGAAACATTTAACTTTCTACAACTGGTGAAGGAGAAAATGCAGTTGAATAGTAATATGCATTGATCTGAATATTGTAGCTGACTTCATTACAGTTAGGCTACAAAAATCATTTACTAAAACCTGAAGTACTTTCTGGGTGTTTGAATATAGTACTGTGGCAAATCACTTGCAGTCTTCTTTTAGAGAATGAATTTGTAGCTTGTAGTTTAAATTTCTGGAATCAATTTTAGTGTGAGCTCATTAAGAATACTAAACAGTGTTGACTGACATTTAATGGAAATTAGTATTTCAAATCTTGGGTGTGGCCACAGGCCAATGTGTTTGATGCATTTATATAGATATTCAAATAATCTTTGCAATGTTTAGTAAACAATGCATGTTGTGGGAATTGCTGTTTCTTTTTAATTGTTGATTATTTTTTGTGAGCATCCATGGCAGAGATTCATCTTGGAGGAATTACTGCTTCTTATTTATTTAATTATTTGTTTAGTTTTTGTGAGCATCCATAGACGGGATTATGGCTTTTCCTTTGGTTGAGTTCTTAAGCACTTCAACTAGGATTAAATCATCATTTCTGAAGTGTAAGTTTACTTGTCTTAAAGTCTTGTGATGTATCCCTTTTAATTATTCCCTTCAAAGTGACCTGCTGTGCTTGAATGTCAGGAAGTCTATAATGAGATAATTTATTATTGGCTGTTTTGCATTACATGCATTAGGTCTAAATGAGCCATCCTTCCTTCTTACATAATAAACCTTTCAGTAAGAGAGTAAGCTATGTTTTTCTTTGAGTTCATTGTAGATATCCACATATACACTTGCTTATTATTAATAGCTTTTTTAATGAGCAGAATGATATGCTGCCCACAGTGGCAAAGATGTAAATTGCCAAAAGCCAGCAAGGTAAGCAATATAGTACAGGCACAGCACTGCAGTATGCAATTCAGCTGAGCTAACAGGTCACCAGAAGGTACTGCAAGTACATATACATGAATGTACTTGGAAAGCATGCACAATTCTTATAATAAATCCATAATCTGATCAAATAGTCTGTTTAAAGTGTAGAATACAGCTTTGTCTGGTGACATAGACATAGGTTCATAGGTTGGTACTAGGCTATTGGGCCTAGGGCCTATACAAGCCTAGTCATAACAATTCCCTGGCTATTTCTTCCTACACTATTTACTTCTTGGACCCCTGTCTAGCAGGGCGACTAACGTGATCCCAGGGATGAATTTCCTTTCTCCCATCCAATCGTCAAGGTTCCTTTTGAAGAGGCCCAAAGAGGTGCTCTGCTTGACATGTATGGGCAATCTATTCCAGAGTCTGGGGAGTCTCTGGGTCAGGAACCTACCCCTCCAGCATGTTTTGTTTATTGTGATGACAAGGTTTAGATCCCTGGAGTGTGTGGCTCTGAGGGATTGGGATTTCTTTAAGTGTAGTATGTCCAGCAGCTCTGGGTTTGACATAGCCTTGTATGTTAAGCAGAGATCACCTTTGAGTAGACGATATGTGACAGAGTATAGCTGGAGTTTTTTAAGGTGGTCAGCATAGGGCATCTGCTTTAGTCCTGTGATTCTTTTAGTGAAGTATTTCTGCGGCCTTTCCAGTTGTTTCAGGTGTCTTGAAAGGTACATACCAAATTGGGCATTGTATTCTATAATGGGTCTAATGAGGGATGAGTACAGTGGGACAATGACCTCCTTTTTTCTGGATGAAAAGCCCTTAGTGATGAGGTGTGCCACATAGAAGGATTTCCTGACTGTTGTGGCGATGTGGTTATCGAAGGTGAGACCACTGTCCACCTGTGTCTCTAAGTCTCTTAACACACTTTCGGTGTTTAATGTGCTGCCACCTATGTGGTAATTCACGGATATATGTTTTTTCCCAAAGTGGATAACTATACATTTCTTGGCATTGAGCTTGAGCTTATGGCTCTGGCACCAAGCATCTGTTTCTGTAAGGCCATTTTGTAGAGTATCCACATAATTTGGAGATTCAATAATGGCTCCCAGTTTGCAGTCATCTGCGAACTTTGTTAGCTAGAGTCCTTTAGTATTGGCCTGTACTTCAGAGAAGTAGATGCCAAACAAAAGTGGTCCCAGGACTGAACCCTGAGGTACTACGCTCATCATTTGTCTGGAGCTGGATTTGGAGTCAGCTACTTTTACAGTGTGTGTTCTGTCAGTAAGCCAGTTGGCAACCCATCGAATGACATAGGGATTAATACCCAACTTAGTAAGTTTATCTATGATTCCAGAGGGGGGATGGTGTCAAAGGCCTTGGTGAGGTCCAGATAGGCTATGTGGACTGCCATGCCCTCATACACGGCTCTGGAGACTGATTCAAAGAAGTCAATCAGGTTCAGGAGTCAAGATCGGCCCTTCACGAACCCAAACTGGGTGGGGTCGAGTGCTTGAAGGTTGCCAATGTCTTTGTTTATAAGTTCCATGAAAATACATTGAACGGCCTTGCAGATCAGGCTTGTCAGACTGATGGGACGGTAGTTCCTGGGATCCAAGGTGGATCCCCTCTTGTGGAGTGGGATAACTGTAGCTGTGCGCCATTCAGTGGGCATGAAGCCTGAGGTGAGGCTATGATTAAACATGACACTTAGGTGAGGTGCCAGTTCATTTTGTAGTTCATGAAGTACACAGCCCAGGATGTCATCTGGTCCCATGGATGCTGTATTCTTAGCTTTGAAGAGTGCATTTTTTATCTGTGTGGCTGTTATTACCAGAATTTGGCAATCTTCCAGTATTGAGATGGGCCATTTAGAGGGGGATGAAGTTGGCACTGAATCGATCTGCCAGGATTGGCAATATCCTTGGGATCAGTATATTTAATGCCATTCTGCTGTAGCTCAGAACAGATCTGAGCATTGCCATTTAGATTCTTGACATAGTTATAGAATGCCTTGGTGTTGTCTTTGGAGTCTTTGGCAATTTTATTTTCGTATGATCAACATGATTCCTAATCTTACTTGTGCTGTCAAACTAGTGCATGTATATTATAGAGAGATGCTTTGCACAGCAACATGAACAAAGCACATTAATGAGCATGTAACAAGCAGGGCCATGTTGCAATTGGCTAGGCTAGCCTATTTGAAAGACTATATAGGCCTATTCATGGTAAGAATTGCGGCTAGTTTACATGTTTGAAACACTAAGATTTCTAAATAAAAATGTTTTGACTAACAAAGGTAAGATGTGCTTTGCTATGGGCTTAAATTATAATGCATCACACTGACACATGCACTTCTGATTATCTGTACACTGTAGGTGATAATGGTTATTTTTTTTTATTATTATGTGTACTAACATTTGTATAGTTTGGATACCTAATTTGCTATGATTCAGGTAAATGCTATTACCCTTTGGTTAACTAAATTTGCAGATGACTGCAAACTACAATCATTCCAAATTCCTCTTCAGATTTATTAATACTTATGCAATGCCTTGATCATGCTACTAAATGATGCACAAATCACAATTACACCCTGCAAAAAATATAATCCAGTCACTTTTTTTTTTTTTAGTTAGTGCTATTACACAGTAACATGAGCTAGGATTTAGGAACTTACATAAGCATTGAGCTTTCTGTTAATCATATATTTATTTATTTATTTATTTTTACTTTTTTATCTCTGTTTGTTCACTGGGAAAGGCCAAGTGAGCCAAAAGCAAGGCCCCTTTTGACCATTGGCCTACAGAGAAAAGCCCTCCAGTTAACAGACTAACAAAGCTAGAAGCTCCCATTTTACATAGTTGGTAATGTGACAAGTTACAAAAAAAATATGTTAGTTATTAAGACCTTTTAAAACATTCAGAAACATTATAAGAAAATTGTAGACAATATGAACATTTTCAGAAGAAAATAAGCATGGTAGCCATTAAAGGAGAGAAATAAATGAACATAACTGCATACTTATATATTTAGAATATTTACAGATGTGACTGTTTGCTAAATGCAAATTAGTTTGGTTGATGTGGGGGTTGGTTAATATTATTATTGTTTGTGGTTGTTATTTATTTATATTTCCAATATAATCAGAAAATCCCTCTATTTCTCTCACTTCCTCTGTCATGGATTCCATTCTAGATCCCACTGCACCCTAATTCTCTTTCACTCTACACTAATTTGCCCAATTGTAGTACAGAATGCCCCATTTGGAATGTATAACTTGGAGCAGCTCTCCCAGCCAGAAAGACACCAGCATTTTACAACCAAAAAAAAAATCTAAAATTTAAAGAATCATTCCTACTTGTATAGAGTACAAATCATTAACTATTACCTTTATTCTGTAGATTCCTGCAAGTTAAAATGTATCCTCTAAACTATATCAAACCCTACCCTCTGTGACCACTCTTTCCTCAAAAGACTACAATGAAAAAATTAATAAGATAAATAAATAACTATCTAAATTAATTAATTAAAAAAACTCCTCCATTATTACCTGTTCTAAAGATATAGTTTGATGACAAAAAAAAAAAATCAACAAATCCTGATTCAGGCATACATTCCTCACCTAGAGCGATTTTATTTACTGAAAAATCTTCCCCAAACTTCAGTTAGATAAATGTATGGAATCCTGTACATTGTCTCCATATGCCACTAGCTGCAAATGTCTAATTATGCCAAACTTTATATTTTCTCCATTTTTCTTACTTTTCCTTATTTACCTTCACTCTACCATAATCCTGCTGAAAATATTCTCTCTCTCTCTCTCTCTATATATATATATATATATATATAAATATACTTCAACAATTATCTCCTTAACAATTAGCTTCTCCTCAAGAGTTCTTTTTCTTCTATGACATAACTGGGTCTGTTTGCAATGGATGACATACCACTATGTTAACATACAATACGAAAATATAAACCTAGGATTTCACTCAGGAAAATGGTTATCCCACATTCCAGTGCGTTAGCTTCAATAAAGATTTTCTTTGATTGAAGTTCATTAAAAACCCATATAGGTTCATAGACTCATAGGTGTGTACTTGGCTAATGATCACTGAGGCCTTTTTAATGCTAGCTATACATCCCAAATCTCTGACAAGTTCTGATACCCTTGGCAATATAAGCAGGGACTTGGGAGATGAAACATTTAAAACCAGGGTCCAGGGAAATTAACCATTTACAGGCTACTTTTATGCATACTTCAACTATGTAAGCCAGCAGAGAGCTGCAAGTTTTTTCATGTTTCTCTACTGTAGTCCTACTATGGAGTTGGTGTAAATATATATATATATATATATATATATATATATATATATATATATATATATATATATTGACATTTGTTTAGAGGGATAATCCGACTGGTTCAGCAAAACCCGTTTCCAGTGGAGGCTGAGGGAGAAAATCTCCAAATACAGACACAAGTAGCAATTCAAACATAACTTTCAAATTTTACAGTAACAGCTTTCATATTTAACAATAACATCTGAAAGTTTCAACATAAATACAGAGACAAGTATAAAACATATGTAATAACTAAGATATAGGATGTATAATTAACAGTGTCATCTTTTATGTTTGAATGATGACAGACACATGTATTTATATATACATTTAACATATATAAAAATGGAGTGTAGAGAAGATGAAATAAAATTGAGATTAGCCTGGAGTAGAGCATATGCATAGTCAAGTGTTGTTTAGAATCTTGTTGTTTTAATGACATTTTGAAGGCTGATAAACTGGAAGTTGACCAAATAGCAATGGGGAGAGAATTCCATATTTTTGTTACAGGGTAAGAGTACAGACAAGGTCCATTTTTTTTTCTAAGTTTTAATGATATTTAGCAGTTTTTTATCCTCATATCTTTGAGTTCTGTTTGGTTGGTATGGTTTTATTAGTTTGCTTAGTGCTGGATAGGCAGAGGGCTCGTAGTCTTAGTTGTGCAGTGTTGACAGCTGGATGTAGTGGAGTTGATTGGGAAGTTCAAGCCAGTTAAGTTCATGCAGAGTCTACATTGATGAGAACAGTATTTAGAGTTTGTGGCAAACTTTGCCACTTTGTTATAGCACTATTCCAGTTTGGACTTAATGGACGTTTGTAAGTTGGTGAAAACGGTGGCACCATAGATCAAGAGGGTGATTTTAGTTGAGGTGTTTAGGAAGTGTTTGTTTCTGTAGAGAAGACCTAATTTCTGGTAAGTTTTCTTAATATTTTGCTGGATGTGAAGGTCGAACTTCAGTTGATTATCTGTAATGACTCCAAGCAATGTGGTGTGCTGTACTATTTCAATAGTTGTATTACCTGTCAAGTATATTTTGAATTACTTTATATCTGATGTGGGATTTCTTTGGGTGAAAGAGGATGAACTTGTTTTTCTTAGAGTTAAGGAAAAGTTGTACATTTGTTAGCCAGGTTTCAATGGCAGTAAAGGATGTTTGTGTCATGGAGAGTAGCCCATGAAGAGTGTGAGATTTGCAGAGAATTGCAGAATCATCAGCATATTGAATGAGAGTTCCAGAAGATGAGGAAGCATTTAGGTTGTTTGTGAATACATTAAACAGTAGGGGGCAATGGATGGAGCCTTGTGGGACACCTGTAGGGTTATGGAGAAAGGGGAAAAGTTTGTTTTCCCATTTTATGGCTTGCTTCCTATACTGCAAGTAACTCCAAAATCATTTTATTGTAATAAGAGAAAAATGTAAGTTGGACAGTATGTCCAGAATTAGGGGGTGGGAAACTGTGTCAAAGGCTTTAGAGAGGTCTAGGAATACTGCAGACACATAGTTTCCTTTATCTCTAGCCCTGTTTGCTGTGTCTGTAAAGGGTATTAAAGCAGTGAATGTGGTATGGTGAGGGTGGAAGCCATGTTGAGTTGGTGTGAGTAGATTATTTTGGCAAAGGAATTGCATAAGCTGCTGGTTTATACATCTTTCAAGAATTTTGGAGATGGAAGATAAAATGGATATGGGATGGAAATAGGAAGGTTCTGTGGAGATACCTCCTTTGTGGACGGGAGTGATATGTGACATTTTCCATATGCTGGGGACTAGAGATTGTGATATAGGCTTATTGATTAGGATACTTATTGGGTAGGCAATGGATTCAGTGGTTAGTTTAAGGTATTGGGTGGGATATTGTCAGCTGAGGTTGAGCAGGGTTTTAGTTTTAGCAATAGCCTTTTTATTGTAACAGTAGGTATGGGCTGCAATGAAAAAGTGGATGTGTTGTCTTTATGGATTTGTCTGTTATATTGTGTAGGATGAGAACTAGTAGTGGAGATATTAAAGGTGGTGGATCAGGTAGGGGAGTGGGAGGGTCTGGTGCTAGAGATGTTTGTCAGTAGGTCTGCTACAGATTTTATAAATTGCTTGTTAAAGTCTTAAGCTCCTAGGGATAAAGAGGCTTCTGGTGTTGAACTGTGCTCTTGAATTATACCTGGGTTAAGTAGGGTTGATATGGAATACCAGGATTTTTTGAGGGGGTTTTTGTGTTTATGTTGAAGTTGGGAATAATAGGTTTTTTTATGTTTATTCACTAACTTTTTATGTTGTTATGAAGTTATTTGAAAAGGTTGAGTTTTTTGTGAGTTTTGTTTTGCTTACAAGTGTCCCAATCTGTGCTTCTTTGTTTCATGAGGTTTTTACATTCTGTTGTTAGCTATGGGGCTGTATTCTTTTTTATTCCTTTTGTACATACAGGGGCAAGGGTACTGAGTATATGTAGGAATCTGGTGTTGAAGTAATGTACATCTTCATCAACAGGAAGAATTTTTAGAGGAGCCCAATTAATTTTATTTAGTAGATCATTAAATATTTTTCGACTGAAATTAGATAAGTTTCAGACTAATTTTACAGTGTGCTGTTTGGGGAGCTGAGTGTTGGTTCTCATGACAAATGTTGGAAGATGGTCACTGAAGGAAGTAGAGTGGGTAATTTTGTGGAAAAGTAGGATGAATGTGATATTAGTATCCAGTCTAGTGTAGAATGGTGAGCAAAATGTTCATTATACCTAGTAGGGCTTTTGGTGAATTATGAAAAAACATAGAAGTTTATACTCTTTGTGGGTGGGTTAGTTTCAATAGTTTGTAAGTCTATGTAGACATCTCCAAGGATGATAGTCTCATGTTTGATTGTTAGGGAAGTCCAGGAGAGTATTTCTTCTAGAGCTGGCATATTATGCACTGAGGGAATATATACTACAATAATGCAGATTTGTTTTGTTTTTATAAGGTTTAGGAAAGATATTAATACCTCAGCATGAGACAACTTGGGAGTTTCATTAGTGTAGGGTGTAATGCTGAGTGAGGTAGAATACAGAAAGGCTAAAATTTCTGTCTGACTCACACGAGACAGAGCTGTGGTCTCTTTTCAAGTTTTAGTATGCAGTTAAAAGCAGAATACAAGTAAAACACAGTGTAAATAAAACAAATCACAGTATACAAAATAGAAAATAGCAATAAAGTAATACAAAACACAACACATAAAAAACAAACTAATCTTTCTCTCACAGCAAACTGTAACAGGATCTGGGTGAACCTTTCCAGTAAAGCTCTGAAATGTTTTATTTTACCCCTTAAATAGAAAGTTTAGTTCCTAGCTCCACCACCTCAGTTCACAGATGGTTAACCTTAGCTGACCTGTTGCAACGTATGTGTGACTCCTTAATTGACATCTTCTAATTTCTGTCTGACTCACAAGAGACAGAGCTGTGGTTTCTTTTCAAGTTTTAGTATGCAGTTAAAAGCAGAATACAAGTAAAACACAGTGCAAAGAAAAGAAATAACAGTATACAAAATAGATAAAGGCAATAAAGTAATATAAAACACAACAAATAAAATGCAAACTATATATAAAGCAATTAAGACAAGAGGTGTTAATGCTTAAAGAGTATAGAGGAGGAAGTATAGAAGATCAACAAATGTACATAGAAAGATAGGCATGAAAAATCAATGCACAGTATCAGAACAGACCAGAATTTATCACACACTATTGCAAATAATAAAGTAAAGATATCAGAACAGGCAGAAAGAACTTAGAAGATGTACAGATAAACAAAAAGGAAAAATGCAAAATAAACAATTGATGATCCAAAAATGTTTTATTGAGAACTGTGAAATAAAGTAAAAGGAATAAAAACACCACCAAAAAAAAAAAAAAGAAATAGACACATTTTGCAGAAATATTTATGAAGACTCTGTGAAACATAACAAAGATGCTGAATATATAAACAGTGAGGAATTCAAATCTAGGGGTATGAAGTGGGTTGAAGTAGTGGCTAGAGATAGAAGTAAAACTAAGAAAAGCTCCTAAATGGAAAATCCCAGGCCTAGATGCAGTACCTAACATTTGGCTAAAAGTACTAACATCTTTACGCAAGGATTTATCTCTGAGTAAGAACAGCTTATATGTGCATCCCAAAGAGTCACCAGTCTGACTAACAACAGGAAAAATGATACTTCTTAAGACTGAACCTATAAGCCATCCTAAAAACTGTAGACCAATAATATGCCTTCCGATGATGTACAAACAATATAATGGAATTGATGCAGACAGAGTTTATAGTCAGTTACAAAAAAACCCTCAGTTATGGTGATAGAACAAAAGGGTAACAAAAGGGACTAATATTGGAACAAAGGATCATTTATTGTTAAAGTTACAATAGAGAATTGTAAAAAGGGAAGAATGTAAGTATGGCATGGATAGATTATAAAAAAGCATTTGATAACATCCCACATTAATGAATGAATGAGTGCTTACAGATGTATAAGGTATACCCTATGTTGAACTGTTACATTGCAGTGACCATCAAACAGTAGCAAACCACTTTGTGGGCTAAGCCATGTTAAAAGACAAGTTATTATTCAAGGGATAAAGGACAAGTTATTATTCAAGGGATACAAATTCAAAGGGGGATATTCCAGAGAGAGACTTTGTCACCACTGCTCTCTTGTCTTGCCCTTAACCCATTAAGTTGTCTACTTAACAGATTAGGTCATGGTTATAATTTGGCTCCCAGAAAACAACCAAGTGTAAAGACTTTGCATCTTCTTTTTTATGGATGACTTAAAACTGTATAGTTCATCAGATAATGAGCTGAAGGTACAATTTACAGGTGGTTAAAACTTCCTCAGATGATATAAGAATGTAATTTAGCTTGATAAATGCACAAAAGCAGCATTTAAGACAGGAAAGGTGCAACATCAAGAACATATCAGTCTGAGACAAGAATGCGATATAAAGGAACTTGAACAGGAGAGAATGTATAAATATTTGGGAATTAATGATGGATTGACAATAAAACATGAACAAATGTGAACAAAACTCAGTAAAGTAAATTTTAGAAGAATAAAACTAATAGTAAAAACAGCCCTGACATCTAGGAATAAAGTTCAGGCTATAAATCAATTTATTCTTCCTGTTCTAACTTACTATTTTGGTTGATTGACTTGCCCCAAAGGATATTGGATCAGTTGTTTAGGAAAACAAGAAAAAGTCTTCATGCTTATCAAATGATATATAAAAATCATTGTGTACCAAGATGATATATTCCTTGCTCTGGAGGTGGTTGGACCTCCTAGAAACTGATTACATGCACAGATCTGCAGCTGTGGGTCTACATACATATCTGCTGACCTCATCAAATCTAAACATAGCGAAATTTTTGAAACATGAGGAGGAGTGGTTCCAGCCCAGACGTTAGTAGTTTAAAAACCACATTTGCACGGTTTTGTGCACCAAGCAGCACCGGTTAGCTAGGGTTAAATTATTCCCAGCTCTACTAAGTCTCCTCTTTAGTTTTTCACTTGAAACTAGTCTAACTCTCAAACTAAGCACTCAAAAAGCATCCTACAGTCCAGCACCTGATAGCAAGCACTAATATACCCTGAGACTTGACTGCCCAGCAGGGCAAGGCTCTGTATTCACCCCTCACCAGCCAAGTGACTAAGAAGCTCACCCTACTATTCAGGCATGACCAAAGGGCAACTTCAGGTGTACTCTCCAGTCCAGCTGGTGAATCTGGGTATCCTGAGGCAATGTTACAACTGCCTCATGTACACAGACAGCCCACAGACAGCCCTCTCCTCCTACCAAAAAACACTAACATATGCGAGAGATGCAATTATACAGCCAAACTGGAGGATAAGGCCTCTCCACCCAAGACTGGAACAGACAGTCATGAGGAGAAGGTTAACACTTGCACCACAACTCCAGCCTTACATAGACCTACTAAACCAGCACTGGCAAAAAATACACATAAATACACAAAATCATACTCGGAGGCTCTAAATAAAAACCTGCAAAAGCATCAGAGAGCTCCAAAGCAGACACCCACAAAACCTGCACCTCCTGTCACAAACCAGACAACACATATAAAACACAAAATCAATGTGCCACACAATCACAGCCCTTAAGGTGAAATAACACACCTAACACACTAGTAATAGGTGACTCAATAGTCAGGCACACTGACGCCCCACTCACTAGGCTGGACAAGGAGAAGGTTACTGTTAGCTGCCTGTTGGGAGCCAGAATCTGCCACATAACACAAGCACTCAGGTCACTCCAGAACAAGTACAAATATGACTCTGTCATTGTTCATGTTGGTGTGAATGACCTGAGATGTACCTCCCTGGACTACATGAAAAAAGACATGGAAGAGCTCTCTGATCATGTAGCCCAGGCAGTTATGACCCTGACCCTGAGTAGCATCCTGTCCTCACCAAGAATGATACCTCAGTATACAGAAACAATGATCAATTTCAACAATTGGCTAACCTTCTGGTGTCATTCAATGGGGATCCAGTGTCTGTCAGGCTGGGATGACATGCTCAACAAGCTGCACTGCTTTGCAAGAGACGGCTTGTACCTGTCACCACTTGGCTTTCAAATACTGGCCAAGGCTCTTGATGCCCCCATAGTGCCCTTTTTTAGGCAAAGCTCAAAATTCAAATACACATCCGTAAACAGCACAAGTAAAAAAATGAGGGTTATGCTACTCAACGCCAGGACTTTAAATCTCAAAATACATGCGCTCAAAGCACTCCTAAGTATGGAGAATGCTGACATCTGTGCAGTAGCTGAAACCTGGTTCAAGGCTCCAGAGAGCACTCCAGCACTACTGGGCTGCAACTCATACCACACATTTCGGCCACAGAACATGGACCGAAACATAAAAGGAGGAGGTGTAACAATATTCATCAAGGATACCTACACCTCCAGGTTAGTGGTGCAGCATGATACCTCTGATATCATCCAGGTGCAACTAACATCAGGCAAATCTGCAATGCATATTGCGGCCTGCTACAGATCATGGTCCATGACCCAGGACCACCACTCTACCTTTCTGGAAACACTGGAAAACATGAAGGTCCTACTGAACACCCTGATATTGGGCAATTTCAATTACCCTACCATTAACTGGGAAAACTACTTGAGTACAAACTCCCAGGCTCAGTGCTTCCTGGAATTTAACAACTCACATGCCCTGGATCAGCTGGTAAACTCCCCTACCAGAGGCCATAACATATTGGACCTGGGCATCACCAAAATGGGTGACAGGTGTTCCGTACCAGAGGTCAACCCGTCACTGGTTAGATCAGACCATAAACTAATCACCCTGCATGTCCACACCCCACCATCATCCCCAACCAAGGAAACCACAGTGAAAAACTTTTCTAAAGCAAACTTCACCTTACTTAAGGCAGAGGAGGTGAGTTTCACAGCCCCCACGCTAAAGGATAACACTGCCCAAGATGCAGAATCCTTTACAATTGCACTCTATGAGCACCTACAAGGATGCATGGATCATGCCAACCCTAGCAAAACCAAGACTCACTCCCCTAAGAGAAGGAAACCAGTCTGGTGGACCCCTGCTATAAACAGGTTATACAACAACAGGAAGAAACTAGTTCAGAAAAAAAGCAAATCCCAAGAAGGAAAGAAATCCCTGATCAGTATCAGTAAGAAACTAAGGTCCCTCATAAAATCATCCAAGGCTAACTTCGAAAGAAAAATAGCCAAGGATGCAAAAGATAACTACAGAGCCTTTTTAGCTATGTCAAGAATCTAAGTGGCAACTTGCAGATATGCTCTGAGCTAGTGCAAAATAGCACAAAATATACTGAACCTACTGATATTGCCAACATTCTGGCAGATAGACTCAGTGCAAATTTCACCTTCCTCTCATCTTCAAAAGGGCTCACAACAATACTGGAAAAGTGTAGTGTCCCAGAAATCACAAAAGCACAGGTGAAAACAGCCCTTTCAAAAGCCAAAAACACAGCATCAATGGGGCCATATGGTGTCCCAGGCTGTGTCTTGCATGAACTACAGAATGAACTAACCCCCCCACCTAAACACACCGTTCACCCTCAGCCTTTCCACAGGCTACGTGCCCATAGAATGGTGCATAGCAACGGTTTTTCTGCTCCACAAAGGAGGGGCCACAACTGACCCTGGTAACTATTGCCCCATAAGCCTGACTAGCCTGGTCTGCAAGGCTATGGAGCACATCATCATGGAACTCATTAACAAAGACATTGGGAACCTGAAAACACTTGACCCGACCCAGTTCGGCTTTGTTAAGGGCAGATCATGCCTATTAAACCTGGTTGACTTCTTCGAGACAGTCACCAAGGCCATAGATGAGGGAAAGGTGGTTCACACAGCCTACCTTGATCTTGCCAAGGTGTTCAACATCATTTCTCACTCGTGTATTATAGAAAAACTCACCAGCCTGAACATAAACCCCTACGTCACAAGATGGGTTGCCAACTGGCTTACAGACAGAACTCACACGGTAAGAATAGCTGGCTCCAGGTCCGACTCTAAACCAGTCACAAGTGGTGTCTCGCAAGGCTTGGTTCTGGGACCTCTACTGTTCGGCATATATTTCTCAGAAGTACAGACAAACACAGGAGGACTATGGCTAACCAAGTTTATCGATGACTGCAAACTGGGAGCCATAACTGACTCTCCAGCTGACACAGACATCCTTCAAAAAAGCCTTACTGAGACAGGCACCTGGTGTCAAAGTCATGGCCTCAAGCTAAATGCCAAAAAATGCATAGTCATCCCATTTGGGAAAAACAAAACACCCACGAATTACCACATAGGCCTCAGCCCCCTTAATACAGCAGAGGTAATAAGCAATCTGGGGACCCAGGTAGATAGTAATATCTCTTTTGACAATCATATTGCCAAAGTAGTTAGGAAATCCTTCTTTGTGGCCCATCTAATTACTAAGGGGTTCACATCTAGAAATAAAGAGGTTATAGTGCCCCTCTACTCTTCACTCATCAGACCCATCATAGGGTACAATGCCCGATTTGGGATGTACCTCACATGACACTTCCAAAAGCTGGAAAAACCACAAAAGCACCTCACCAAGAGGATTACTGGCCTCAAACATATGTCCTATGCAGCCTGACTGTAAAAACTCTGGCTGTACTCAGTGGCATATCGCTTACTCAGAGGTGATCTCTGCCTGACTTACAAAGCCATGCCCAACTCAGAATTGATGGACATGCACCACCTAAAGAAATCCAAGTCACTGCGAGCCACGTGATCTAGTGAGCTAAACCTCGCCACAACAATAAATAGTACATGCTGGAGGGATAGATTCCTGTCACAGAGACTCCCCATGCTTTGGAACAAAATTCTTAACTGCATTAGGCAGAGCCCCTCACTAACACTCTTCAAGAGAAGCCTTGACGAGTAGATGGGTAACAGAAAATACACCCCTGGGATCACTTCATTGGCTCTGCTTGACAGAGGCTCAGTTAATTAATCAATGAGGCAGTGAAAGCCGACACACTCTGGCTAGGCTTATAAATGCCCTCGGGCAGATAGCCTAGTACCTACCTATGAACTTATGAGGAGACATAGTCTAAGATGACTTCCATGCTTAGTTTAGCAGAAGCAAATGGATGTCAAGTGGGAATGGATATCAAACCAGAAGTAGATAAATCTCAGGCAACAACTGGATGCCAAAAACACAAAAGAAAGAACATAAGGAGAAGGAACAGATAAGAAGGCAAGAAATGTGGAAAAGGCATAAATATTGTTTCAGGAGCAGAAAACTCCTGGAATAATGTCATGTTGATCAGGATCTGAAACAAGAATGGTTAGGAGAGGTGAATTAAAACTAAAGGATGAAAGGTTAATATTGGCGATAAAGGATAGTGGATGTTTGTTCATGCTGCTTTACAAAGCCCAATAAACATGTGGCAGAAACAGACAAATGCAGGTTCTGTAAAACAGAACATGAAACAGTCACATTTTCTTGCTGGGTGTGATACACTAAGTAGTCAATGAAAAGAAGACAGATGTAGCATTGATCATTGAAACTGCTACACCCAGTGATTAGATTTTCTTATGTACAGAAAGACACAAAGTCATAAAATACCATGAATTGCAGGCAGAAAGGAGGACAATGTGGAAGAAGGTAATAGCAGTAGGAGCAATAGGTCTTATAAGAAAGAATTTACAGGGATATTTAGATTTGCTACCAATAAATGTAGCTCCATATGAATTACACAGAAGGAGTCACTTCTGGACACATTGCAGGTGCTGCAAACAGCTTTTGGCTAACTTCAAAGATTGAAACACTTCTAATTTCATGAACTTTAATCATACATTGAAGTAGAAAAGATGTCCAGTCCCATCATTGTACTAGAAACTCAAAAGGCTTGGAGAAATGAAACTGTGAGAAAACAATTTCAAGCACCTGGAGTGGGAATAGAACTAATGACTCCCTAGTTTTCTGAGTATTAAAAAGGTTTGTTAACATGGTGTGCAATATATACTGACACATGTAAGGGTTCCATCAAACAAAAGTTTTTTAGGCTTTTTTCAGAGCAAAGTGAAGTACTTACTATAAGCCAAGCTGGAATATGTGGCTGGGTTGTTACATTATTGTTGTTGACTGGTCTGCTAACTTACCACGCTTAGGAACATTAAGGTACTGTGAATCTTTTGAAAGAATTAGACTTAAGATATTTAAATGTGTAGTGTGAGAGATTTGTGCTGAAGGTAAAATAGGAGGCAATAAACACATAATGGTTATATCTATAGTGCATTGCATTATATTTCAGATACTATTAGTCATTGATAAGAATATACGTCTTCTAATGTGTAAGCTGTGATGAATCCTACTCAGCTTTAAATGTGCATTCATGAATTGTGATAGTCATAGCTGGAAACATTAGATTGCTCAACATATAAGTTATCTTTTTTACAAGTTCTTTTTCTTCAAATATATTTTTATTGAATTTTTCAAGCTTTTCAAACATACAAAGGAAAAACTGTAAGTCATTACAGGAAGCAGTAAAGTATAGGTATATATGTAACAGTTAGTACAAAAACTATGCATTTATAAAACAGCAGTTATCTTACAGGGAAACTTACATCTTAGAGACCAATATAAGCAGTAAAGATCCCCAATAACCTATTACAGTCAAAGTCTAGAGATACGAATGGAAAGTGGCTTGGAAGGAAGAATATATGACTGTCTTAAGAAGAAAGAAAAGCGGTAAGGAGGGTATAACCATAAAAAACAACTATTTACATCATGTGCTTCTATTTATACCATATTGGCAACATATTTACACCATGGATGCCAGAGGATACCAAAATAATATAATGAAATATTTTGTAAAATCAAAAGTTACCGTGTGATGGTAACAATGTCTAAAGGTTATAGGGCTAGATATGATACTGATGGAGGATTTCCTGGAATGTAGTGTTAGTGACCACATTTTGGAAGATTATTTAGTTTGAATAAGGTCAAAAAGTCTACACCAGTAATTCTAAAAATATTCTTTTTTCTTTTTGTTATTATTGCATAACTTATGTGCAGATATATATTTGATTGCCATTGATGTAAAGTTTTCCCAAGTTATTGTTGAGGGATTGACCCAATTCTTGGCTATAAAATATTTGAGAAGGGCGCAGGCTGTAACACAGATGTGGTGATGGATACCCTTAAGAGATTTAGGAATTATATTTAAAATCATGGTTTGCCAAGAGAATGTTTTTTTCATATCCCATTTTTCCAACTGTGTTCTGAGAGAACACAAAGTTTGTAAATATTCTTACAGCTCCAAAAGATGTGAAGTATATCTACATGTGGGAGGGAACAGAACGGACAGGTTAGGTTTTTCTTGTATCCAAATTTCAGTAAGACTGCTGGGGTATAGTAGGCATTATTGTTTATCATAAGCTGGGTGCAAATTAGGTTTTTGAAGGGGGTTAGATTCAAGGTATTATTGATTGCTTCGCACTTAGACTCCGTAGAAATTTCTCCTTGTATACCGTCCCAATATTTGGAAAATAGTAGTGAATGATCATACTTAATGCTTGACACAAATTTATAGGTATTCAAAATCATTTTGTTCCATAGGGAAAGTGATTTAATGATAGATTGTGATACTGTAATGTCTTTCTCCTTCACTCTATAGTTAGAGAATTTTTGTTTTATAAGTGAGCTAATTTGTCTTAAGATACGATCATATTTGTTAGGAGCACCAAATAAAGTTTTGACCTCAGCAACATTTTTAGAGTTATAAAAGTGCCAAACTATGGCTTTCTTAACAATAGGGAAATTTGTTAGATCGATCATTTTATTATTGATTTTTAAGTTAGGGTTTTGGTGAATAGGTTGGAGAAAAAGAATAGTATTGTGCAATTTTAAGGAGGTCATCAGAGTTTGAAAGATGCTAATTATGTTCTTTAGTGTAGGCAAGATCTTGAACTTGTAGTCACCATCAGGTGCTAAAAAAGGGACAGCATATGGATTGAGTTTTAATGAATATATATAGCTGCACCAGATTTTGATCCAGGTTGGGTACCAAGATTCAGCAGAGGGATCATAACAGGCTATTTGAATTAGACAGCTAGCATTAATGATGTGGTAATATAAATTAAAGTCTGGGAGACTTAAACCACCTTTGTTCTTTGGGGTAATTAGATTCCTGTAAGATATTCTGGTTCATTTAGGGAACCATAAAAACTTTGAGATTGTGGTTTCGATTTTTCTGAAAAAAAATTTTGGAACGTTTAAGAAGATGGAGTTAAGATGAAAAAGGATTCTAGGCAAAATATTAATTTTAATGATAGCAGATTTTGATAACAAAGAACAAATGATGTTTTTTCCATCTAGTTAGATCATTATTTATCTGATCCCAGACTCTATATAGGTTTGCTTTTATTAGTTCTTGGTGAGGGTGTGTGAAATTTATTCCTAGGTATTTAGGTGTATATTTGAGAGGAATGTCAGACAGGGGGGAGTAATATTCTAAGTGGTTTGCAGGGTTTAATGGAAAGATAGATGATTTTGCAGGGTTTAATTTATAATTAGCAGCCTCAGCAAAAAGATTAATAGAATTTAGAATTTTATGAAGATCGGTGTTGGGAAGCTCAAAATAGATGTTTAGGTCATCTGCAAATGCAGAATAATTTATATCACTGTTGAAGACTTTTGGGATATGGTGATAAGTTTTTTGTTTAACCCAGAGAAGGAAAGGTTCCAGTTATAAATTGAAAAGATAAGGTGAGAGTGGGCAGCCCTGCCTAGTGCCATTGGTAATTTTAATAGGGCATGATAAAGTTTTATTTATATACAGGGAAGTAGAGGCATTGTTATAAAGCATCTTAATAGTGTTGATAATAAGATCAGGAAAATTAAAGAATTTCATGGTTAGGTAAAGGAAGTTTAGATCAATGTTATCAAAGGCTTTGGTAGCATCTAGGGTGAGTGCATAACGCGGGTGGTTATCACTTTTTAGAAACAACATTAATGTGTTTAAGGTAAGAGTATTGTCACACAGCTGCCTCTGTTTTATAAATCCCAACTGTTCAGAAGAAATGACTGTAGCTATAACTTTCTGAATTCTATTAGCAAAAATGGTAGATAAGATTTTGATGTCCACGTTAATGAAGGCAATGGGCCTATAGCAGAGAGGGTTGGACTTGTCAGAGTTTGGTTTTGGGATGAATATTGTTTTGGAATTATTCATATACTTATTAGTAATCCCTTTCGAGATGATATAATTATACATGGCAAGGAGAGTTTTAGAAAGGTGACAACTAAAAGTTTTATAAAATTCTCCTGTAAAGCCATCAGAACCTGGTGCCTTATTTGGTTTAAGTTTTTTAATAGCTAGCATTATTTCATTCAGTATTATGGGGCTGTTTAGAAGGGTGTTTTGTGTGAAGGATAATTTTGGAACAGATAATTCATTTAGGAATTTTTTGCGCATTTCATTTGGGGTCTGGTTTTGGGGATTATAGATTTCAGTGAATATATTTACAAAAGAGTTAACAATATCTTCATTACTGTATAAGTTTTTCCCTTTGTATTTTATTTCATTAATATAGCTTGGTCCCTCTTTGATGTTTATGAGTCCAGCTAGTGTTCTGGAGGGGGTTTGGGCCCATTCCGAATATCGGTGAAGGAGTTTGAGTTCTACCAAGGATTGATTTTGTAAGTGAAATGAGTACATTTTTTTTGGTATCTCATGTAATTTCTTTTCCAGTTCAGGAGAAAAATCCTTTTGTAGTTGTGCATCAGTCATCTTTTGCTCATTGTTGAGGTTATTGATGTACAATTTCTCTTTTTTTTATAATAAGATGATTTTTGTATGAGAATTCCTCTGATGACCGCTTTGGCCGTAGCCCATTGGATATCTAAGGGGATGGTGGATAAACAGGATTCTGCATCAAATTGTTTCAGATAATCATTAATTTCCTGCAGAACATCTTCTTTTTTAAGAATGTTACTGTTTAGTGACCAAGTGGGACTACTACCATTGCGATTCAGGTGGTGAGTGGGATTAAAACAAAGGGAGACATTCGAGTGGTCAGATATACATCTAGCCTCAAGGGCAAAGTTTGTAATTTTGTTTGAAAAGGTATCAGAGACCAAAAAATAATCAATTCTGGACCAGACTTTGTGTGAAGCTGAATAGAACGTGAACTTATTTAGCTCTCTGTCATGGTCGAATATTAAAAAAGGGTCAACTAAGTTGAAGCTATTTATCAAATCCTGAATAGATGCAGTTACTTGCGAGGGCTGTTTCCTGTTTTCATTTGAACTATCATTCAAGGGATCCATGAGTGCATTCCAATCACCACCAATAATGAAAAGATGATTAGGAAATTGAAGTAGTAGATTATGTATTTCATAGAAGAATAAGTGCTGGTTTGTACAAGGGCTATATAGGTTTAAGAAAAGTATAGGGTATTTTACCTGAGGGTATGAGCAGGAAAATAAACACCATCTACCATTTGGGTCAAATTTAGTATTTAGCACTTTGCCAGGAAAGGATTTTTTAATTATTATTACAGTGCCTTTTGATGCAAAACTATTCCCTGCTGATACCACAAGTTTAATCCAATTTCTTTTTTTAATATTATCCCATTGAACATTTGTCATATGGGTCTCCTGTAAAAAGACGATGTTAGATTTATCCTGAAAAATAAGGTGCATAACTAGTTTCTTTTTTTTGGTTTCTTGAAGGCCATTTACATTCCAGGAATTCACACTAATCACCATAATTAGATTAAAAACGTAGATATATGCTAGGATAAACTAACAATAAAGCCCTACTAGGGACGGTGTAATTAGTAAACACATTTGTTATATATGACAGAAAATGTAATGTGGTAATAAATCATATTCTGGCATCCATGCTCCTTACCATAACCCCCGTGCCTAACCATCTGTCTCCCTGAGTCATTTTTGAGAAAGTTCTAGATAGATACAAGTGATCTGTTTTTAAATATTTTCCCTTATGAAGAATAATACAAGAACAGAGCAAGGAGACATATAAACTAACATCAATAGTCCTAGTGCCAACAAACATTGGACAACTACACCACCATGCCACTCCCAATAATGTTAAGGAATATTGAAAAACATATGTACATAGAATGGACAGTTAAAGGCAAAGTGACGTTCGAATCAGGAGTTAAAAGAGATAATAAAACAATACCACCATAAGAACATAATACATACAGCATTTTTTAAAATTATTGACTTTGTAAATTTCCATGTAAATAGGCAAGTGAGGTTGGAGTAATATAGACAATAAAAGTTACTAAGTAATTGAAACCAACACACTTTATAACCAGAGCTATTAATAACCATTACAGCAGATAGTAACACAGGTTCTATTTATAACTGGCATAGCAGTAAGTACCATAATATCCTAATAATACATTTTTACCTATCTAGATATCTAACTGGGTTTACTACATATGCATTACACACAGAATTACATAACAACAGGATTAGAGAAGGAAAGACAAAAACAAGAGCATTGATTGACACCTAAGCAATTAATTGGATTTTCACTAAATGCTGTTCACAATAAACTACATAACTCACATGTCATCACTAACCAACAAATAACACAGTTTAGCCAACTTTTTTGCAAACAAGCAAGTTTTAGCAAAGCGGCTAATTAAACCAAGCATATGCATACAGCATATCGTGCTCACTATCTATGTAGATATACCTTCATTAAGAGAGAGAACAAGACATCTATATCTTGCACTTCCAGTAAAGAATTGGAACATCATGATTTATGAATCATGATTGAATCATGGTGAAAGTAGTCAAAATGCTAATTTGTCTTACCATGCAACAACAGATACTAAACAGGCAATTGTCTTTAGCTGTCTTTAAATAGATAAGCTCTAACTGAGCATACTGCTCTAAAGGGAGGTTAATGAAGGTGGTAATTATAACAGGAAAAAATTACAGGTTAAATATATACGTAACTTCTGACAATTGCATAGGCTTTTTATTTTACTCACAGAGTCTGAGTTTATATCACTCAAACACACACCTAAATACTAAATAGAAAATTAAATGTGAACATATAAAATATTGTTTTTGAAAAACTGAAAGGCACAGAAAATCATGTTTGAAGTATGGCATTGTAATTTTGCAACATGACAAGCAGATGGCAGCTACTATACAGTTTGTTATGAAAGACTTCTGACAAACTGATGTACTTGTATTGCTAGAAAAAAAAACTATATTGTAATATATTCATTACTTAAACAAAAGATTAGACTGCTAAATTACACTGACCAGAGTCCTTTATAGTTACCCCCATCCTGAAGTGTCCAGCAAGTGTTGTTTTAGATCCATTTCTTCTTCCCTAGGCTCTAATTCATGATATTAGCATTCCCAGAAATGCACTGCTTCTTCTTATTATTCTTCTTCTGTTGCGACCTTCGACCTTGTGACATCATTGGCTGGTGTTCCTGTTGCATTCTGGGTAATGAAATGTTGAAATGGCCCTGGGAGCTTAGGGAACCCTCATGGAGCTCTAAATAAGGCCTCAACAGGCCACAGGAAGCCTTGTGCACTGATACAAATAGGCCAACATATTACTGAAGAGCTAGAAAGGAAAAAAAAAAAAAAAAAAAAAAAAGGCCAAGACATCCAGATGATGGTAAAAATAAGCTGGGAAGATGACAGGGTAAGTTAGAATCAGTTAACAGTGTTAGAAAGCCAGCAGATATAGGTTTTTGTAGGTGTATTCATCTTGCTTATACTATTTGTTAGTCTTAACAGTAATTCATAGCTTTTAAGCATATACTGTATTATCTTGATTATATTATTTTACTAGCTTTAACAATATAGCTAGTTAAGCCAGTAGTTCCTTGAAAGCTTGCATAAATACTTTTTTTGCTTCATCTGCAGAGTGTATTAGGAACTTCTGATCCCCATAGCTGAAGGAGAGGATGGCTGGGTATTTCTTCTGGAAGCATAATTTTTTTTTGATTAACACAGCACAAAAAGGAGCTAGAGCTTTCTTTGAGCCTTAATGGGCTGGGGTAAATCCTGTGCTACTGTAATCCTGTGACCTCTCCATGAAATGTTACTTTTCTTTTTTGCAGCCATGAGGAGTGTGGTAATATGTGCAGCATTTAGTAGCTTTGCATAAATCTGCCTAGGGACACCCTCATCTTGTGATCTTCGTAATGCTCTATGAGCTCTTTCAATAATAATTTCTTTAGCTAAGATTTTATTTTCAATAATGTGCTCAAAAATCTCAGTTAGTATGACTAGTAGTTGGACTTGGTCAAACTTTTCAGGAATGCCACGTATTAGAATGTTGTTTCTCCTACTGCGTGCTTCTAAGTCTATTATTTTTTGTTGTAAGTCACTAATAATTTTGTCATTTGTATTTACTTTGGTTTGTAAATCTTGTATTTGCTTTGAATTCTCCTCAGTTTTCTTGTCAATAAGATTAATTCTGGATACAATTTGGTCTAGATTAGAACCAAATACATTTAATTTGTCTGAGAACAATTTGAAATCTTCATGCAAGGGCTGTAATGCTGTTTTAAGGTCATCTATTGAAAGAACAGTCTCACCTTTAGATTTAGCAGCTCCTTTATTTGAATCCTCTGTTGATTTATTTATTCTCTGCCTCTTAGCTGTTGCATGCTTTTCAGGTGATATTAGAGAAGAGAGTTTGGTTTTAGAAGTTATAGCATCCATGGATTCTTGTTGCTTAGCCATCACTGGGTGGATTAAAGTGTAGGTTTAGACCACAAGGGAGTGACTTAAAGAATTCTCCTTTAACATTTCTTGTTTAGAATTCAGAGCTCAGTCCTACAGAGGAAAGGATGCCACCATGCGGCTGCGGCCTTCAGCCAGTCACTAGAGGTAAGCCCTTGCAGAAAAAATGATAAAATGTTACTTTTTAGAGCAAAATGTTGCTATAGGTCTTTTCCATGAAGTATAGTTTAGAAGAAATACTCCTTTCCTGTTCATTTTGGTGCCAGATGCAGTTTTTTTTTGAGTGGATAGATTTGGTTGATACAGGAGCGGCAGAAAGTGTGTGTTCAGTGCTCGGAGGCCATCTTGAACTCTCATCTTTTTTACAAGTTCTAACTCGCAGTACATTAGTTCTCAGTAAAGCACCACTTTATGGAAGTTGAATGAAAATAAGGGAGGCAGTAGGGTTGAAATTAGGTCCAACCTCACATCTTGTTTTTTTTTTTTGTTTTTTTGTGCTAGCCCATTTAAGTTCTTTTCTTTCTTACACATCCCAAAGAAAATTCTTGCTTGGGTTTTGTGCTGTCATCTAAATGATAAATATTATCGAATGCTGTTCTATTACTTAATTACAAATTCTTAATACTTTTATCACATTCTCTGTCTTATCTTTATGACAGTATTGTTTTTGTTTTGGTCACCCTTGTAATGAGTTCACACTGCTTTTCTGATCTTATTATACATTATTCTATGCAGAGGTTACTCTAGACATCATATTATTTTTCTGCAATATGAACATATAATATCCAATATTTTTTCCTCTTGTTATTTATTTTTTTATTTGTTTATTTATTCATGCAATTAATTGGTCATGCCAATCAGTTGAGGTACTAATTTCCATGTTATTCATGTAACAACCACTAACACAATATGTCCACTTGGTATTGTGTTGAGTACCTTATCTCACAACGCTGAAAAATAGTATGCAATACTCCCTGACGTGCCCCTCACTTCAGAATTGAAAATAGTTTTTTTTCCTGGGATTTAAAATCTTTCTGGTTTTCAGCATTGTGTGATTCAGTGCTGTGAGGTCACCACCAACAGATTCATTGCAAGTACTGTCAAACTTCCAATAGTAAACTGTGTGTGTGTGTGTGTGTGTGTGTGTGTGTGTGTGTGTGTGTGTGTGTGTGTGTGTGTGTGTGTGTGTGCATGTGACTTTGACAAACAAGGTTCATTAAAAGAATCATTGAAAATTCCCTGTCTTCCATTCCTGGTTAAAAAAATGGATTAAGGTAGTATATCATTTTATTCTATAAATATTTTGAAAGCTACAGAAGGGTGTAGATCAGTAACACATTTCATTTATCATTCCTGAACAATGTATCAGTTTCATCCTGCATCATCTTTGATATATGTTGCTGTCATCTGCACTGTGCTAAGAGTTTCCTTTGCAGACTGTTTGCAATCAGAGATGTGTGCAAAATGATCTTGTTGCTCACAAAAATATAAGCAAAGAAATTGCTATACAGCCAATCTACTTTATCCTGACATGTCGCTCTATGTCATGTCATTCTGATGTGCACTTTGATCTGTGTAACTGTTTATTTCTACCTCTCTGCTTTATTTTTTACAGCTTTTATCCTTCTGAAAATGGGTGCTGCTCAGTGGATGATGCAGTTACGAAAAGTAAGAAAAACAAATTACAGGCTACATCATCTGGATTTTAAGAAGACAGCACGTAATGCACTATTTTTTTTCACACTGATTTTTTCTTGTCAAATTCACAGACAAAGGGAAAAAATTGCAAGCCAAAATGTTGATTTCTGCATTCAAGAAATGACCAGCTTTCTCTTTTCTGTTTGCAACATTATATGTGCTAATCTGCAGTTTAAAGCACTATGAAATACCGAGGGCATATTGCACAAAAGGGTATGTTATTCCATCAGACCACTGACTTGTTTGAAGAAGGTTATGACCACTGTATGTGCATTTTTTTTATAGCTATTATTTGATTTGGGGTGGTATGAAGACATGCTATTGCCACACTGTTCGGTCTACATATGCAAATTATTAACAACTGCCATATTTTGCGGGAAATCATTGTCGTGAGCTTTAGCAGAACTGATTTTGTAACATCTTTTATTTGTTTTAAAAAGAGCAATACTGCAAGTTAAAGCCAGCTGGAATGTTTGTACAAGTATGAGTCGATAGTGAAAGGTTCAGGATGCATTGTGTAATATTAGGATAGGACAAAACTCGGACCAGGAGAGAGCGTTTAAAGAAGCATGAAACTAAACAATACAAAAACAATGTATAATGATTAATAGTTCATCTTCCTAATCTTATGCAGCTGCACTTGACTTATGACTTTAATGAACTTAGGCTTTATAGTTGTTTTAAGTTTTTATAGTATGCTCTATTAATATTTGTATTAATATTGTGAGATTCTTGAGCTTAAGTACCAGATCAACTTTGAATAAAAAATCCAGATGATGTACCTTTATATAATATATGTGTCATGCATACCTCTCAACCTCGTACCACAAGATATCTGGACAAGGCCAACAATGGGGGGACAAAGGCCCCAAAGCAGGGACAAATTTTTAATACTGCTCTTATAATCTTGGAAAATTACTAGAAAAAAAGTATTTGTGTTACCATACATTTTCTGAATGATATGAAGTCTGAAACTCAAATGTTTATCAATATTTAGTGACTTCAGTCCTTGGTGATTTGCCAGAAAACTACAAATGTTATGAGGAGCAGAGCAAAAATACAAGACAAACATATGGACATTCTGTGAAACTCTGACCAGTTGTAATGTATGGTGTAAAGCATTTTCTGGGAAAACTCTGCACATATAATCTACCACTACATATGCAAGTGTGGTTAAAAGCATTCATTATCAGATTTTGCTGATATTTAGTTATTTACCTTTCTAAACTTTCATCTGTATAATAATAGAAACAAAGATAGCTAGAATGTTAAGGCTCAGACAGAGATAGAGATGAACAGTAGGATTCTTGTGCACAGCAGCTACATTTTTACAAATATTATTGGGGGGAATACAAATATTATTCCAAGGAAAAGTAGAATAGTCAGCAGAAAAAAAGTACTATCTAAGTTAATGATGCTAGAAAGAAAATCCTTTGTGATAAAGAAGTATGCAATATTTAAATAAGATGTGTCTGGATCTCAAAATTGATATTTATCCATGAAGCTTCTGTAGAAAAAGATTACTTTTTCAGTGCAGAATATGGAGGAGAAATATCTTCTGGGTTCTTGTGAACAAAAAGGCAAAAATGTCAAGAAAAAAATGTAAAGGGGCCTGTCTGGCTAGTTCATTTTATTTTATTCTTATTATTATTATGTTAAAACAGTTGCAGGGAGCCTGTCTTCATGAAAGGCTAGGAACAGACAGGCTGTGGGAGTCAGCAAACTTCCGTGCAGGAATAGCCTATTCCTGCATGGAAGGGACTACATGGGAGCAGCACGGCAGTACTCTAAGCATATGCATGAGGGCGCACTCTCATGCTGCAATACATACATGGAAATGTGTACAAGTACAGGGGGCATGGCTGAGAGCAGTGCTGTCATAAGATACATGCCCCCTGCACACCAGAATCGCTGTACGGCAATGTAAAAAGAGCGAGATCATTCTTTTCACAGAATGTAAACCCCTAACAAGAGAGAACCCCAGAGAATGTCTAGATTCCTGCCGTATAGTGTACGTCCATGAAATAAGTGGCCACTGCCAAAGTAGTGGCATATCATTGAAGAATGAAGTTAGAAAATAATGAAAGAACTAAGTTTTGGACATCATACCCTTCAGAAAATGCATGCGAATGCAAAACCTGTTATTCTAACAACTGTCTGAGTTTGTAAGAGCAATATTTAAAAAGTGTCCGTAATGTTTTTTTTTTTTTTCACATCAGCAGGAAAGTTTAAGCGTAGCTGCATGAGTGTGCCCATTGCTTAGCTACGCTTAGGCCAGCTTAAATGGCCCAAGAAGTTAAATAGCAATACACAGCCACCATAAGCAGTAGTGCAATAGTGTAGTGGTTAAAGTATACACTTTGTATGTAGTCAGTCAGGGTTGTAGCCCCACTGCAGCCAATTCTATGTTGTAAGTGAAATCACCACAAATGTAATATTTTAGTATATTTATGTAGTAAGTAACTTATATTTCCCAACCAGAGCAGTGTATTAGAGCCAGATGTGAGGTGTTAGTGTACTGAAGTTGTGAAACCCCCACATAAACACAAGTGTCCCATACATGCAGTCACACAAAATGTAATATATCAGAAAAGCACATAGGGGGATGTTATGGAAGGTCAACATACATATCATAAGCTATGCTAAATGATGAATGAAACCCACCATCGTGATAGTCCAAAAAATGAAAGGTAAATAATGCTATGTTATGCTCAGCTAAGCTGAAGCACTGTAAGCATTGCAGAAATGTAAATGCTAAGCAGGAAGTACTGCAGCTAAGCATATGTGCACTCCGGTAACCTGTGCTCAGCACATGCCCCTTTAAGCACTGCCAACCTTAACTAAGCAGGTTTGCCTGTAGCTTAGCTTAGCTCAGCATATTCAAAACCATCCAATCATGGCAAAGGGCAGGAAATCAGCCATATTTAAACCCTGCAGGCAGGAATACAGCTCATAACTGGTTGCAGCTCCCCACTGTAGGCAGTATGGCAAGTGTTGGAGAGGGCATGTGCTTTCTGGCATAGCACTGGGGCATACAGGAGTCCAAGGTTATGGTAAGACTCCTGGTAAAAAAAAACATGATGTGAGACTGCTGCAGGTCCAGTACCAGGGCTTCCAATATAAAGCAGAAGCCTGGGACTGTCCTGCCCATGATCTCATCAGTGCCACTGGTATCCGTTGGACTGGTGAGCAGGTCCAGCACCACTATTCCGACTTGAAGTGGAGGAAGAGGGAGCTCTTAGATGAGTGGGTCCAAGAAGCAAGACATAGGGGTGATGTCCCAGCAGTGTGTAAGTATTCATAGCAATAACTGCTTAGCAAAGTCCGGCCTGTGTATGTGATGGATAGGTATGCCTAAATGTTTCTCTATTTTCATTACAGCTGCAGCTAAGCAAGCTGTGGATCAGGAAGCCCATGCCAGTAGGTTGCAAAGGCTGTGTTGCGAGGCTGTTGAGTAAGAATCCTGTTTGTAGTAGTACTCCCAAATAAATATAAAAGAGAAAAGTGCTACCTGGCAGTATAAAAAAATGTGTGTGGTTTGTACTGAATAAACCAGACAAGATGACAGTAATAGTCCCATATAAGTCATATTTAAATAAAACTGTAACTGCCTGGCAATAAAGTTCTAAATCCTGGACTGGTTGTGTTCACACGGGTCTTGTATGGCTTGACATGTTGCATACACCAAGATCTGATATCTGAATAGTAATGTGTCAGCCACTGTTACACACACTGTGCTCCATAAAAAATATGTCTAGGAATGTCTGTATAAGAATGCTGTAATTACAAGGTCAGATTGTGCAACCAAGAGAGACTTAGACAGAAAACACGGAAGGAAGAAACAGCAGTTTCCCAGTAGCTCACCCTGATGAAATGTAAATTGTTGTATTTTTTGCAGACACAGCCATGGTTCAAATCTGGGGAGTGGTAGTAAGCTGTATGCATAATTTTAAATAGGATTTTGGGAATATGTGTAGAAACAGTCAGGTAGTGTTAACAAAGATTCCCCCCACAGGTCTTTCAGTTAAGAGAACTGTAACTGCCTGGCAATAAAGTTCTAAATCCTGTACTGGTTGTGTTTACTCTGGTATTGTATGGCTTGACATGTTGCATTAACCAAGATATGATATCTGAATAGTAATGTTCTGTCAACCACTGTTACCCACACTGTGCTACATAAAAATATTTCTAGGAATGTCTGTATAAGAATGTTGTATTTACAAGGTCAAATTGTACAACCAAGAGAGACTTAGACAGAAAACACTGAAGGAAAAGACATCAGTTTCTCAATAACTCACTCTGATGCAACACAGATTGTTGTATTTTTAGCAGACACAGCCTTGATTCGAATCCCAGGAGTGGTAGTAAGCTGTATGCATAATTTTAACTAGGAATCTGGGAATATGTGTAGAAGCAGTCAAGTAGTGTTAACAAACATTCTCCCCACAGGTCTATCAAATAAGAGAAGTAGAATGTAGCTATACAATGGTTGAAGTATATACTGTGTACAAACATACCACTGCCCAAACCAAGGCCATGGGGTATTGTAATAATACCTGTAGAGTAATGATTAGAGCAATGCTCATTAAAGTTGTGAGTACTGCAAGGCTATACAAGTTGTTAATTGATATCACCCCCCCATATCTGCAACAATAACCTAAACACACAAATCAATGGGTATGTTTTACACCAAACCTACTGTTGGGACATAAGTCCTATTGTTCAACCAATATTGAAATGCGTTTCCATTAATGTTCCATGTTGAAATGCTATCATCGTTGGCCTGTTGCTATCAATATAACATGCATGCCATTGTAGTGGCCACTATGGTTCCATATATGCATGTGTTCTGTTTGCTATGCAACTGTTCAAAATCTGTTGTTTTGGGTTAATGTGAATATCTATGCATGCTATTATAACTAATCCTGGATTGTGCTGACTATTACTAACCAACATATGTTCTAACATTGCAACACCATAGCATGTTTGGGAAGGCCAGTCCCAGCGGACCCACCTCATCTGGCTGGGCACTGGGCCCCAGCATATCTGGGCCCCACCCTGGGACCTCCTCTTCTGTTGGTCCTGCACCACCTTCGAGTGGAACCACCTCAGGGGATGGGGCTCGTATGCCTCTGGGAGTGAGTATGGACAGGATACCATCACCCAAAGCCAGGTCTGGGGATTGGTGCTTAGTGAGCTCCAAAAGGAGTTTGGAGATTTGTTTCACCAGCTTGAGGGCCGCGTGGCAAAATTAGAGGGTCAGCCTGCCCCTCCTGCTCAGCCCCCAGCACAGCCACCTTCAGGGCCATGAAGGTGCAGTGGTGACTGCCCATGGGTGGGGACCTCAGTCCCACTGTTTCCATTTGGGGACTCATGGGCTTCCAATTTCCAAACACTCCTCCCTGTCCAAGGTGTTTACCTACCATGTGTCATATACTGCCTCTGTATGCTGTCTTGTCTGTCTTTCTACTCAACTTACCTGCCAAAATATACCCACTAACCTTCTCCAAAATCCCACTCTCATCTTAAAAACAAGGGCAATCTGTCCCCACCCCCCAAAAAAAAAAATCTTGAGCCATACATAGCTGTCCATTTCACACGTGTCTACTGGACATATATAATATGGTCTAATTGGCTTCACAACACATTATTGTTGTCCTCACTCCTCTCTCAGGGGGTTGAGTGTCCAAATTTACCTCCAAATTCAGCATATATGCACAGCTGTTGCAGTAGAAGAAATGGACAGCTCTGGGCCTTCCCTACACCCATACTGCACATCCTTAGCTATCTGTCATATTGTTTTATCCTCTTTGTGCCTCCCTTTTTCACCACTTTTCTATCACCCTTTTTTTCTTTTTAAGAAATTAGAGCAGGTGTAAGTGGGAGTAAGTAGTAGTAAGGGGGACTAAGCCTGTTTGCACAGAGCTAAGTGATGCCTACACAGATTAAGCACTTTTAAAGGCTAACTGTCTGTAAGCATATTTAACTGGAAGTTAGCATTGCTTACCGATGCACAAACCCACGCAAACCCGCTTACAACTGCTTAAAAGTGCCTTAATTATTCTGTATCCAACACCCCTTGTTCTACCCAGCAACAAAATAATCAGCCCTTGCAATTCTTGAACCCAAGACCCTGCACACCATAGCCACAACAAGTTACCACTAAGCCATCTGAGCTGTAAAGGGCTGGGATGATTTCTCCAACATATCATGCAGAACAGTCAGTCTACCAAGGGAAAGTACAATGTGGAAGCACTAAATATTCAAATTATATATATATATATATATATGTATATATATATATATATATTTATACACACACACACACACACACACACACACACACACACACACACACACACACACACATATATATAGATATATAGATCTAGGACTATTAAACGAAAGTTCAATACTCTGAATCCACAATAACCAAATGCACTTTAACAAAAGCGCTTTTCACCGAAAAAGCGCTTTCGTTAAAGTCCATTAAAAAAAAAAAAAAAAACAATAAATCTTCTTTTATGCAGGGGGGCAAGCCTCCCTGCACCCCCATGTGGGGCCCAAACACTCCCCACTTTTAGATTCTCACTCCAAGGTCGCACTACAGTGGGGAAAAGGGAATTCTCCCTTAACTGCACTGTAGTGTGACCGGCACAACCAGCATACATAACCGAAAGTGCTGCTTTGGTGAACAGCACTTTCAGTTATGTATGTTCGGTGATTTCTGCTTCAGCAGAAAGTGCCTTCAGGGATCTGTACAGATCCCATATATATATATATATATATATATATATATATATATATATATATATATATATATATATGTGCATGTATATGTATATATATATATATATATATATATATATATATATATATATATATATATATATAAAGAGAGTATATATAGAGAGTCCACATGATATCAAACAGGCATCATTCCTACAATTGCCACCTTCTCAAATGGCCAGAGTTCTGATTCTTTCCTAGAAATTAGAATTATTGCATTAGAGCATATACTCACACTCAATGCAAAGGACATAATGCCACACCTTTTGCATAAATATAAATGTTTATTTGTGTACAATTTACATTGTGTATGAGATTTCTTATAGCGTGTAGGCATTTGAAATACAAAATAACTGATTAATGCAACTATCAAAGTAAACATATGATGCAGTAATCCGCACAAATAGAACCGTGTGCCAAACAGTAAGCTCTAACGCACCACTGTTCACATGGTGAAATGTATGAAAATGTACAGCCATATGCCTTTATGTTTCTGAATAGTAATACCCCTCACATGTTCTAACAACCTAGGTTGAAGACATTTAATACCCCTCCCCAATAAACTATCTTACAAGGGCATATACCAGTGTTCTCTATACACTGACCTCTTGACTATACAGGGTCACACATGTTGTCCAGCTGTAGCCCTCATATATATGGCCCCTACCTCACATGTGTGGGAGCCCACACCACCACAGGAATGCTACCAGGAATGTCAGCACTAAATAATGATAGACCATATACCTATCAACCTCTTAGTGCAGAACATCTGGAGAAAGCCTGGTATATAAGTGGAGGACAGAGGCCAAAACACAGGGCCATAGTTGAAATATTACTGTAATAAACTGTGAAAGTTGCTGGTGTTACAGGATTGGTTGCAACATACTCTTTTTGGGGAATATGATGTCAGACACACAAATGGATGCTGCCATGTACTGATAGCAAGCAACAGATACAATGCCACTGATTTGTCAAGGACAAAACCTGTATGGGGAACAGACACAATATAACAGCCAAACATCTGGCCATCATGTGGATATCCCCACAGTTGAGAGCTATGCAGACAGACTGCATTCCATGCAAAACTAGCATGTACAGACAAACCTGTAAAACTAGCAGTATTCAAAGCATATAACAGCACTACTCACACTCTGTCCCTAGGTCTGGATCCTTATACAAACATGTAGTTGGCCTGTGTCCACAAGTCTTGTTGTAAGAGGTATTCCTACCTGCTGTTTGTAACACCGCTGCCCCCACACATGAAGGATGTCTTTCATACAGGCAAGGTAAAGGGGGAATGCCCACATGATGTAGTCATTTATAGTAGTGAGTTTCTATAATGTTGGCTATTGGAAGAACATCACAGCTGCCTGCATGCAATTAGCAAGTGGAAAATACCAGTTAGTGCAGAGGCCATCACCTGATCAGGAGCATCACCTACAAAAGCCATGCTGCAACCTATTCAAACCAGCTCAATTCCTATAGTAGAGAGAGAGAAAGTGAGAGATGGAAAAAAGAGAAAGAAACAAACATAATACTAAAAAAGAAAAAAAAAAGGAACACATCAGCAGGAACACAGACAAGAGCATAATAATATAACAGGTATGTGAAACATGTAAGCATGTAACTGAATGTAGTACTCGGTCTGTAATAATGGGAGAGATGAATCTGAAAGATTTATATGTACCATCAAGATTAGATACTAAATCATATACAGTATTAGTAAGTTCAAAACATACCCAGAAGGGAAGAGGAGTTGCTATCTTATGGAACAATAGTTTAGCATGCCCAAAGATAATTAACAGTTATAATGGTAATAAAGGAATGTTTTGTCTTCTCACTGTTGAATTAAATACAAAATGTATACTCTTGTAAACCTATATTAGATCCCAGGAATTGGTATCAACACAGTGAAACAACACCTTGACCATATTGTGCAACATTCTAAGGGATATATAATAATAGCAGGTGACTTTAACCGTATTTTAGACAACAATGAATCAACCTCCCATAGTAAAAGAAGAATTACAGCTTTTGCCAAATTATTAAAGGATTTCTTAGAGGCATACTTATTAAAAGATGTACATATTTTTGCTGATCCTAACTCTTTAGCCTATACTTTTTTTCTCATAGACATAATACATATTCTAAGATAGACAGAGTTTTATTTTCTAATGAGTTGATGGATGCTCTAATCAGTACTGAAGTGATTACTTGCCCTTTATCTGATCATAATTCAATAATCTTTGAACTCATAGTTAACTCAAATCACAATGCCCAAATAAGAAGAATTCCTGCCTATATTACAAAGCTGAAGATTTTAAAGAACTTATAATATCAGAAACCCAGAATTTTATAGACCTTAATTACACTAATGATAATTTTTGTATTGGACACCTTAAAAGCAAATCTTTATGGGAGAATTATTAATTGGTTTCACAAAAAAAATGGGATGAACAATTACTTGATATACAACATAAATGAGACACTTTGAAACTTTGTCAAGAGGGAGATATTGATAAAAATGATAAACGAAAAAAATGAATTAATTTAATAATATATAGAGATATTAAGCAAAAACAACATGATTATGTTGGAGAAATGTAAGCTTATAAAATTTCCCACTAATCCTAGATCCCTAAATTTACTAGCCAATAAAATTAAAAGACTGAATAAATTTAATCACATAAATGGAATATTTTCCCCTAAAAAGAAAAGAATAGTTTCAGATTTACAAAATATCTTAATCGAATTTAGACAATTTTTTATCAATATAAACCAGCAACCTAAGATAATTGATTTCAATCAAGAAATCAAATCCTTTATTAATAAATATACTAACGAAAGACTCTCAAGTGAGCAAGCTACCCTTATAGATAAACCTATTTCCTTTAAAAACATCCAAACTCAAATTACTAACTTAAAATTCGATAAAGCACCTGGGAACAATGGTATAATACCCAGAATCTATAAGATTCTACCAACTGATGCTTTAAAATTGCTACATAAAGTTTATAATATCTCACAGAATAATAACATAATACCTTCTTCATGGAAGTTGTTAGAAAAATATGTATTAATGTGTGTATGCTTAATGCCAATTAATAAACAAGTATTTTAATACACTTTTCATTCGATTTTTCATGCACTGTATTTTATACTAATTGAGTTTCATTTGAGACTGCAGTATGTTTTCTGAAACTTGCAAGTTGCCCTCTGACCTAGTAACTGCTAGCACAGCAGTATTCATGTTTATGCCTTTTGGAAATGCACTTGAGAAGCATGTGCTTATCTGCTAGGTCAGGAACGAATGAATGAACAATTCTATATTCTGTAAATGTAATGATTTTAGACAATTAGCTCTGTTCGAAGGATGTGAACATGTGCAGCTGCAGTAACTTAGAGATAAAGTAGACAAAGGATTATTAGAGAAATGAACTGCTAGCATTGTGCTTGAGTAAGCCATAGTATCTTGAATGGTAACATAACATGTATCTAACTGGGAGTAATCAAGGCCATGTTGTTTTCCTCAGGAAGTTTCACATAAAAATTGATAAATCAGCAGAAAATCATGGGAAAGATGGTCAACAGATGATGATGAAAAAGGTGGTAATCTGTTACGTCAGCATGGTAGGACATAACCAGTTTAAGAATGTATAAAAATGAAAGTATTTCCTGTTTCTCGTTAGAAAAACTCTGTATTAGCACATTTTTGTCTCCTTGTTGTAAGATTAAAGTGCCTTAACCTGAACCTACCGTGTTTTGATAATTTTTAAAGTATATTTTTCCTTTGACAGTTTGGTCCTTCGGACCGGAAAGTACCTCTCGCTCTAGGCCTAGGTCAGAATTGGGCCCAGTGGCATGCATCCGTACGGAGAAGAGGCCAAATCGGCTCTTCTACTTTGAAAGACCTCCGACTGAATTGTCGTTCGAAAGAGGCCAGCCACTGTTTCTGATCTGGGATTGGAGGACGAGTCAACGATCCTGTGGATCAACTCACAGAGGGTCAGCTAAGGAGGAATTACCTTATTTCTGTTTTAAGATCAGGGACTAATTACAGAACTGTTTTTTGTCAGGTAGATTTTCATGTGCAGATCAGGGACAGAAAAAGAGGTCACTGTTTTTGTCATAGATCAGGGAAACAGAATAGGTAGGCAGTTATTCTAGATAAACTGTGAAAAGGTATAGAACTGTGGTACCACATGATAAAAAGGGTTATGTAACAATTTACAGCTTAGCTAAGACAACAATGGGAAATCAGTGCACAAAATGTTCCCGAGACCCGCCCCTAACTAAAGACATGAAATATATGCAATTACAGCATGCCGACAATGTTAAGTATTACACAAAATGGGTTGATAAGTATAAATTTGACGGTAATTTAGATAAACTTGCACTTATGAAACTTGTTAAGCAATTAAAAATAGACGTGAAAGGTCAACTAAAAAAGCAACGACAATTAGGAGTTCCTCAGGTGCATAGGTGGCTTGAGGAAACAAATCGCAGGGAACAGAGAATAAAGAATTCAAAAACAATGTTCTTAGACAAAGAAGATAATAACTTGGTAATAGCAACGGCCCCTCCTTCGCCCCCTCCACTTCCCTTACCAGAATACGAAGCGAGTGGACAAACCAATCCACCTCCGCTATACCCAGCTGTTCCTGCAAAATCACAACTGTTTGTCAGAGATCCTATCGAGACAAGGTCTCGAACATGCGACTTGAGGAGGGAGATTGAATTAAATGAAATAAATAGAAAATCACAGGCTATGAGTGAAGAAGAGACATGCCTGCTCATAGAAGTACCAAATCCTCAGGCAGGACAGGATCCGACTCTTTTAGTTTATAGACTGTAGACACCGGAAGATATCTGGAAAGCAACGGAGGGAATTCCCCACCCAAAAGTGAATTTTCGAAAGTTTTTAGAAGACTTACAGGGTATGAGACTAAGTTACCATTTGAATGGAGAAGAAGTAGAAAAAGTAGTTAGACAAATTGTGGATCCAGATTGGCACTTGATCAGTGGCAACTGGAATCCTCGTGACGCACAACTTAGACCACTCCAACATACTAATGCAGAACTGGATGGCAGAGTGGAAGGTCTGACAGACCGAATCTCTGAAAAGTGGAAGCCTAGGGCTGATTGGACTTGCATTAATCAGTGCATTCAACAAGAAGGTGAAACAGTTGATAGATATTATGCTAGACTGTTAGAATGTTTTAATAACCACTGCGGAATGCAGATACCAGAAAACCAGACACAAGATTCCTCATATGAACAACAGTTAAAGAATGCATTCTTGAAGGGTAGTATAACTCCAATCAGCAGCTTTATTACAAAGCACATGGTAGATCATCGTACAAGTAGATTACAGACATTACTTGAATATGCTAGACATGCAGAGAGACATTTTAATAGTAAAAAGAAAAAGAAAACTCAAGTATTTTCGGTAGAAGATGGGTCAGAAGTATTTGTAGCACAAACTGGGAGAAAGGGTAAGAAAAATGCCCAGGGAAATAAACAATCTGACAAGTGATCAGAAGATTTCGAAGAAAGAAAGAAAAAAGGTGAATGTTTTAAGTGCGGGAAAAAAAGGACATTTAGCAAGGGACTGCAGGCTAAATAAGAAGGTGACTACAGAGAATAAGGAAGATGAAGAATGACTATATGATATTCAGGAATCACTAAATGAAAATAAGCAGGAAAAGACAAATGCAAATATGATAGCAGGAGTAGAGGATGTGACAGAAGGGGTAGAGGATGTACATGAATTTGCAGACATCGAAGAAGATGAAATTTTGGACTTAGCTTTATTGAGCTTAGAGCTTTACTTAGCAGACACAAAACCAGAAGTGACACTTCTGGTAGAGGGAAGGGAAGTCAAATTTTTGTGTGATTCAGGGGCTTCACGGACCCTGATACACCCTTCCAAATTACCGGAAGATTCAGAACCACCAGATTATATACTAGTGAAGGCAGCTAATGGACAGCTGTATTGGGAGCCACTCTCCCATGACATAGCGATAATAGACCCTGTTTCAGGGATGACCCAGAGAAGTAAAATTGTGGTTTCTGCAAAATGCACAGTAAACCTTTTGGGTAGAGACTTAATGCAGATATTTGGCATAGCCGTAGTTCCAACCCTGCAGGGTATGGAAGCACAGCGACAGATGGATACTTTTGTAGTGCGACCGGAGGGTGAGACATATTATTGGTACAGCCAGGACTTAGTTACGACTGGTCCAGGGGCAGTAACCGAAGAACTGATGAACGTAGCCATCAGTAAGCCCCCCTCCCTCGACAATGACAAACAGCATTTGTTGCATTGTACTTTATATCACTATAATAGACCAGGACCTGATAAAGATTATGAACAGGAATTGTTTCAGAACCATGCAAACAGACTAGTGTTACGAAATTTGTACTGGGATGCAGAGGGAAACAGTGTAGTGAGCTGTTCATTGCCCCAGGAATTTTTAGCACTTTACAAATCTAATCGATTGCCACATGTGAGCTTAACTAAGAATAAAAATTTGAAATGGGCAGACTTAGGTGAAACAGTCACAAGATGGGAAAAGCAGACAGAATTAGAGCTCTCCGAACAAGGAGTACAGAAACAGAAACTGAATTGGATTACACAGACACACCCAGCTGTGCACTCACAGGCTAGTGAGAATAGCTGAGTGCTGCTCTTATTAGAAAAAGAGGAAAAAGCCTTGCAAAGCATACCAGACATTCGCTGGTCAGCAGGGAAATCAGATGTAGGACTCATACGAACAGCAGGACCAATTACTATTACACCAAAGTCAGCATTTAGACCCCAGAAGAGACAGTATCCCTTGAGAAAGGATGCAGAGATTGGAATCAAACCTATAATAGCAGCCTTACTTAAGGAAGGAGTTTTAATAGAATCTCCTGATTCACCATGTAATACACCCTTATTTCCTGTCAGGAAAGCAAATGGGGAATGTCGTATGGTCCAAGATTTACAAGCTGTAAATAATGCAGTAATACCCAGGGCACCAACGGTGCCAGACCACACACCTTACTGAATGATTTAAAGCCAGAACAAAAATATTTTTCTGTGGTAGATATTAGTAATGCATTTTTCTCGATATGGATACACCCTGACAGCCAATATTGGTTTGCGTTTACATTTTAGGAAAAGCGGTATACATACGCAAGATTACCACAGGGATATTGTGAAAGTCCAACAATATTTGCACAAGAAATGGCAAGCAACCTGGCGGGATTTATCCCACCGAGAGGTAGTCAGATTTTACTTTATGTAGACGACATTCTGCTGGCAGCCCCCACCCAGCAAGAATGCAAGGAGGACACAATAGCTTTATTACAGTTTTTAGCTACTCAAGGTCACAAAGTAAACAAGGACAAGCTACAACTTTGGAAAAAACAAGTTAATTACTTGGGATATGTAATATCCAAGGAAGGTAGAATATTAGACGAAGATAGGAAAACTGCAATATTACAGGCACCTAGACCAACTACCAAGAAGGAAATGATGTCCTTCCTGGGAACTACTAATTTCTGTCGAAGCTGGACACCAAATTATGCTTTGGAATCTGCTCCACTGGCCAATTTAATATTTAAAAAGCCGATGGCTGCACAAGATTTATTACAATGGACACCAGAAGCAGAAGCAGCTTTCTGCAAGCTGAAACAACTGATAGCATCATCCTTAGTTTTAGGATTACCAAACTATCATAAGCAATTTATTCAAACTGCAGACTGTAAGCAGGGTTATATGACATCAGTATTGACACAGCAACATGGGGACAAGCAATGCCCCATAGCTTACTACTCATCACAGTTAGACCCAGTGGCGCGGTCCCTGCCCCACTGTGTACAAGCAGTAGTTGCAGCTGCAATGGCAGTGCAGGCTTCAGCCTCAGTAGTGTTATTCCACCCTCTCACATTGAGAGTGCCTCTTGCAGTCGCAATTATTTTACTGCAAGAAAAAGTAGCATATCTTTCTCCTGCTAGACATCTTTCCTGTATGACTATACTGTTGAGCCAACCTCATATGACAATTGAATGATGCACAACTTTGAATCCGTCAACCTTGCTCCCAACCCCGGCAGATGGCAAACCGCACTGCTGCCTGCAGGAGATTGAGGAAAAGGCATTACCTAGACAAGACCTTATGGATGTTACCTTGGACGATGCCGAGGTGACATACTATGTGGACGGCTCATGCAGGAGGGGTCCTACAGGACGGATCCTAGTGGGGTATGCAGTTGTTTCTGATACTGAAACTGTAAAAGCAAAATCCTTACCACACAATTTATCTGCACAGGCGGCAGAGTTGATTGCCTTGACAAGGGCATGTACCTTAGCAGAAGGTAAGAAAGTGAACATTTATACTGACAGTCAGTATGCTTTTTCTACTGTACATATTTTTGCGCAGCAGTGGAAAAATAGAGGAATAATAACATCTACTGGTAAACCAATTAATCATGTGCACTTTATTTTAGATCTATTGATTCTATTCAGTTACCTAAAAAAGTAGCTATTTGCAAATGCGTAGCTCATACAAAGCAACAGGATAAGATTTCAAAAGGTAATGCATGGGCTGATACAGCTGCAAAGCAGGCAGCTTCAGCCACAGAAGCTTTTCTCTTGAGTGAGGAATTACAACCCTCTGAGACCTTAGATTTAGAAATGTTAAAAACAATGCAAACACTTACTACAAATTCAGAAAAACAGAAGTTGATAAAATGAGGAGCAACCCTTGAAAAGGGACTGTACATCTCCAAGGAAAAGAAACCAATTTTGCCATCTAATTTGTTTAGATATGCAGCGTTGTTGAGCCATGGGCAGAGCCATGTCTCAACAGGGGGGATGGTACAGTTAGTGAATCGAGTGTTTACAACCTATGGACTTAGGATGCAGGAAAAAATACAAGATAGGACCACCACGATAATTCAATAAGACTTTAATCCAATGGAAAAAATGTGGATAAGCGCTTTCATGTACAAACTGAGTACGCTTCTTCAGATCTCTGGTTTTAGAGATCTGAAGAAGCGTACTCAGTTTGTACGTGAAAGCGCTTATCCACATTTTTTCCATTGGATTAAAGTCTTATTGAATTATCGTGGTGGTCCTATCTTGTATTTTTTCCTGCATCTTGTTTCGAGCTTTTCAAGTGTGGACCTTTGGACAGCAGCATTACTTTTTGTCTTGGTTTAACCTATGGATGTACAAATTATACAAAACATTTTTGTGCAGCATGCCATGTTTGTAACAAGCATCATGCACAAGGGGCATTGAAGCCTAAGCAAGGGAGTTTCCCTACACCACCATATCCATTTCATACTATTTGTATGGATTTCATAGAATTGAATAAATGCGAGAATAAAAAGTATTGCCTTATCATTATAGATATGTTTTCCAAATGGGTAAAAGCTTTTCCGACTAAAAATCCAGATGCAGCTACTGTTGCAAAGGTCCTTGTTAAAGAAATTATACCCAGATTTGGCATACTGGAAAAAATTTATAGTAATAACGGTACACATTTCGTGAACCAAACAGTACAGCAACTCAGTCGTTATTTTGGAATATCGTTGAAAAATCACTGCACTTACCACCCCCAATCTGCAGGGTTAGTAGAGAGGTATAATGGGGTGTTGAAGAGCAAGCTTAGGAAGCTGATGACTGAGACACAGAAGAACTGGGTGCACTGTTTGTCTTTAGCACTGTTGAGCATGAGAAATGTTCCAAATGCAAAGGGATTAACTCCTTTTGAAACTTTGTTTGGGAGGGCATATTATACACCTCAGTGGAAACCTCTCATTTCTGCAGAGCAGGAGGATGATAGTTCACTTGCAGGGTATATGAGGAGATTTTTGAATAACAAACTTTTGCAGTTAAATTCTGTTTCAGATAAAGAGCAACCGAAATCGGAAGCACCAGTAGCCCCAGGCACCTGGGTCTGGATGAAGATTGTGAAGTGAAAGAATTGGAGTTCTCTGAAGTGGGAAGGTCCATACTAGGTACTACTGTTGACACCCACTGCAGTCAAGATAATTCTCAGGTAACCATTTATATGCCTTTTTACCACACACAAAATAACAGTCCTCTACTTTAGTTGTTACTTTGTTACAAAATGACTGCCCTGCAAAAGCTTCCTGGATTCATTTGATGCACTGTAAACTGGTTAGGAACTTTGAGTTGGACAAAAACTTTGTTACTGTTGTACAACAAGAACAAAATGGCCAGGTACAGAGCAAATAGAGACATTGAGTCACCTCAGAAAACTTGTATGATCATTTTAATTGTTATGCTAATCACACTGTTCTTTTTGTTGTGGCCACTCCTTTTTCCTGCCGCAAAGGTTGAGTAATGAACCAAACATAGACTGGCATCCGAACTTTAACACTTATCAGGCAATTACACGTGTATTAGCTGAGACTTTTAATGTTTCGAACTGCTGGGTCTGTACGGCCATACCAACAGCATACAGGGGTTTATTGATGACTGCTATCCCCCTAGTGGTCAATGAGACCTGGGAAAATCTGTTTTTTGACACAGTTGCTATTAAAGCACATGATAAAGTAGCACTGTATTTGCCTGTGACACAAAAAGGAATTGTATGTTTTTACAAAAATGACACCATCCAAGTGGGATGGAGTAAGTGTAATGTTACAGTACAGTATAAATGTTATAGAAAACCAAATAATTTGAGTGGATCTTGTAGTACAGATTATGACTCATTTTTGAAATCTATGCATAAGAATCTTGATCAGGTACAACGCAATCCTGTACTTTTTAAACAGTTATCTGTAATAGATAGGAAAATGTTTCATGCAGGGCAGTCATTTTGTAACAAAGTAACAACTAATGTAGAGGACTGTTATTTTGTGTGCGGTAAAAAGGCATATAAATGGTTACCTGAGAATTGGTCTGGCAGTTGTTTTTTGGGGTACCTGGTTCAGGCCATCCGACACACTGCGGCTTTGCCTCAGGGAAATATTCGGAATACCCGAGACATGACCAAAAAGACTGTTAAGAAACCTGAAAATCCAGTGGGACGGATCGAAGTGGGCTGGAAAGACCATCGTGATGTGGGAACCAAACTTGTACACATGGACTTTAGTTATGCTGTCATATCCTGGGCAGGTATATTACCTGCATATGGTGCAGTTAAATCGATATGAGAGCTGTGAAAACTGTCAAAACTTCTCAAAGTAATGAGTACTGTGACTTTTTCTGCTCTTGAACTGATAACTGATGAACTGAATGCCATGAGAACTGTAGTACTCAAAAAACCAAATGGCTCTTGACTTCACCCTAGCAGCGAGGGGTGGGACTTGCGCTTTAATCAAAGAAGAATGCTGTGCGTTTATTCCTGACCATCAGCATGAAATTAATGATCATCTTG
>NC_056737.1:1889409176-1889439176 GCF_019279795.1 Protopterus annectens | reverse complement strand
CCAGTTGTATAGCAGTTTTGCCTATGGTTAGTTGCACCTGTATGGTCTCTGATGCTTCATGTGTTGCTACTAACCTGGAGGTGTGGGTGTCCTTGATGAATATGGATACCCCCCTCCCTTTGTGGTTTGGCCCTGGTTTTGGGGCCGAAAAGCATGATACGAGGTATAGCCTGGTAGCGCTGGGGTGCTCTCAGGAGCCTTGAACCAGGTTTCAGTTACTGCACAGACGTTGATGTTCTCCATACTGAGGAGTGCCTCGAGTGCCTGCATCTTGAGATTTAGACTTCTGGCGTTGAGCAGCATTACCCTTAATGTTTTTCCATTTTTGTTTTCTAAGGAGGTGGGTTTGTCTTTTGAGCCTTGCCTAAAAAAGGCACTACGGGGGTGGCAAGAGCCTTAGCCAATATCCGGAAGCCCAGTGGTGACAGGTGCAAGCCGTCCCTTGCGAAGCAGCGTAGCTTGTCCAACATGTCATCCCAGGCAGACAGACATTGGATCTCCTTAGAATGACACCAGTACTTGAGCCAATTATTAAAGCTGATCATCTTACCTCTGTACCCTGGTTTTGTACTGAGGTGTGTGCTCTGAGAGTGGTGGGGACTCATATGCTACACAACTTGGTTGTGTGATGGATGACAAAGAGAAATGTGAAGTCATTTGTATAATGTGGTGATGAATGTACCCAAGGGTTTGTACTGTAAATGTGCAGACATGCTGCATTCATTCTGTACCAAGGCCACATGTGAGTCTGCTGACAATACCTCCCTCTCACAACTACCTATGACCATCTAGTCTGCATATGGGACAGCAGACTGAAGATGGTGAGAATGACATTATTCTTTTGTGGCCTGGCAATACCCCAGGCACATGAAGGGCATGCAAATTACCTTGCACACAACTATCAGTAATAGCTATATTTCTTTGTGTGCATGCTCACTTGTGGTAGGTTTAACTGCATTGCATCACAGTGGTCACCACTGGGGCCTATCTGAGGTGAGTCAACATTCCTGTAGCATACCTCACAACTTTTCAGTGCAAGACTTCTGGACAGAGGCCAGCAAAATGGGCTGGACAAATGGCCTAAGGTAGGCAATGTGTGACACATTACTGGTATACAGTGTATATAGATTGTGTACACAGCCCTGTTAAGATGTAAGGTGTTTCTGATACATACAAATTGGGACCACAATATGTCAGTCCACACATCTTCCAACCTTTAATGTGACCGATAACATAAACAGTTCACTTGTAAAACTAAGCATCTGGACTCATGTATTGCACCTATAAGGCTGGCCACTTGAGAGGGTGGCAGATGTCATATCAGCATGATGTTTCAGTCAGGTATGATACCTGATGCTGCCATATGTGTCAGTATACTCACTGTGGCCTATTTGGATACAATATCACATACATGCCCATTGTTAAGGCACACAGACCACTCCTGACCATGTATAGGTTGAAGACATCTGGATATTCCAGACAGATCTGTACAGAGGACTGTACAATGGTTTAACCTGCTGCATGTGAGGCAGATGCTGTTGCCACACTATATAAAGTAATGGCATTGGGAGGTAGTCACCAGTCATGTATATTACACACATCAAAATGGAATAAGCCACAGAAGATATGATTCTCAAACACACACACAAACAGTTGCCAGTAATATGTTTAGAACTCCTGCCTAATTATTTCTACTATTGTGCTACCAAGTTATCAGACGCACCGCAGAGCTTATACATTTTCACTTCCTCCAAAGGTACTTCTAAGGTGGATGACATCAACAGGACTACTAAGTTGGAGTGAGAGGAAGAGTAAAGGGTAGTACACAAGTCAAAAATGGTATAACCTACACACTACATGATAGTCACACAAACACACACTCACACACACATCCAAACAGTTGCCAGTAGTGAGAATAGAACTTAAGGTACTTCTAAGGTGGATGAACATCAACAGGACTACTACATTGAAGTGAGGGGAAGTGTAAAGTGTGGCACAGAAGCCGAAAATGGTATAACCCACCCACTACATGATTCTCACAAAAACACACACATCCAAAGAGTTGCCAGTAATGAGATTAGAACTCCTGCCTAGCTAGTTATTTCTACTATAGTGCAACTCAGTTATCAGATGCACCACAGAACTTATATATTTTCACCTACTCCAAAGGTACTTTTAAGATGGATGACATCAACTGACTACTAAATTGGGGCAAGGGGAAGTGTGAAGGGTAGTACACAAGTTAAAAATGGTATAAGCCAGACAGTACATGATTGTGACACGCAAACACACACTTTCCAGTATTGGGATTAAAACTCCTGGCTATCTAGTTATGTCTACTATAGTGTTGCACAGTTACTGCACATGCTACAGAGTTTACTGAACTTTCAAATGGCCAAAGCTGCTGATAACTGCACAGCTGAGGTAAAGTATTACAGGTGGCATAAAGTTTGCCTTCAGGTTCACCCTTACATCATGCTAGTTCTTTCTGTCTTGCACTTCAAATAGCATTATAGCTTGGCACTTCACCAGGTTATTGTATCAATAAGTGTGGCACACCTGGGAGCTGTCAGAAATACTCGATCATAGAAGTAGCCCCAGTACTTGCTAGTTATGTCCACCCCTCCTGGCATGATTGAAGTGAAGTTTTCTGTGCTTTCACCTGTTAACCTGGTGCACTTGTCCATTCTGAGGCACTGTTGCAACTAGCTCATGTACACTGACAACCCTCCCCTCTAAACTCCAAACACTCAGACCTGTGAGAGTTACCCATATATCACCCAATGTAGACATATGCACTCTCCAGCAAAGACTGGACTAGCAGGTCTAGAGGATAAGATCAACACCTGCACCATACCATGTGAAATACATAGCTCACCATGACACCCACTTTGACTGCCATGACAAACAGTGAAAAGCCAAACACCCACCTTCACAAAGGCACTCAATGGACATTTACTCAAACAGCACAGACAAGCAAGTCAGACACCCACTCAGACAGCATGACATGGCACATGCCAAGGGACACATATTTCACAGACGCAGTGTGCCCCTCAACCTAAGGTCCTAAGGCTAATCACCTTGCATAATACAGTCATCATGGGTAACTCAATAGTGAAGCACACATATATCCCACTCACTACATTGCATATGGAGCAGGTAGCCAAATATCTATCACATGCCAGCATCCAACACATGACACAGCCAATCATGGCACTCCACAACTATAAGTATCACTCTGTATCTATGTGAGTGTGAATGACCTCATACACACCTCCCTGGACTACATGACAAGAGACATGGTTGAACTCTCTGATTATGTGGTACAGGCAGGTGTGACAGTAGCCCTGAGCAGTATACTGCCATCACCCAGAATGATGCTGCAGTACTATCAACAGAAGATTGACTGCAAGATTGGCTTACGTGTTTTGTGTAATTCTCAGGGGATCCAGTATCTCTTTGCTTGGGATAATATGACTGACAGACCTCAATGACTTGCCACAGATGTCCTACATCTGTCAGCTCTGGGTTTCCAGGTACTGGCTAAGTGTCTTGCCACCCATATAATGCCTTATTAGGTAGTGTTCAAAATGTAATTACCACCATAACAGCTAGACATGTAAGCAATCTGAGGGTCATGCTGCTCAACAGTAGGCATCTAACTGTCAGGATGTAGTCACTCAAAGCGCTCCTTGGCATGGGGGACATTAACATTTCTGCTGTAATAGAGAGATGGTTCACAGCAGCAGACAGCAGCCCCACAGTAATGGGCTATAATGCATTCCACATCTGTCATCTTCCAAACATGGACCACACCACACCTCCACATGTGGTGTTGTCTCCATATTCATTATGGATAGGAACACCTCCAGACTAGTATCCCAGCATAATGCATTGGAGGTACTTTCGGTACAACTGCCTTGGGGTAATAGTGCAATCCAGACCATAGCCTGCTATGGGTCTACATCTATGTCCCTAGACTGTCAATGCACATTCCTCAACTCCCTGCCATCTATGAAGGTTCAACGCAACACTGACATAGTAGGAGACTTCATATACCCCTCCATCACCTGGAGAAAGTAGCCGAATGCCAGTACAGTGGCCCAACACTTCCTGGAATTAATCATTTCCAATGCCCTAGAACAGCTCATACTGACCCCCGGTAGAGGATGCAACAGCCTTGACCTGTGTTGACTACTTACATATGGGACAGTTGCTCATCCACAGTTTTCAATCCCTACCTGGTGAGATCCACACAGGCTGTAATCAACATGGAACTCAACATGCCAGCTACACCCCCCCCCCCACAAAGGTAGCCACATTGCAAAACCTCTCCAAAGCTTACTTTGAAGTCATAAAAACAGGGGTGGGTGACTTCACTGCACCCATGGCAATGGGAAATAGCTGCATGACTGTTGCATCATACAAATATGCACTGTACAAACAGGTACATGAATGCATGGTACAGGCCATAGCCAACAGAACTCAAATACTATCCTCCAAACACTAGGAGACAATGTGATAGTCCTCTGCCATTAGTGAAGAGTACAACAGAAGGAGAACACTGTTGCAGAAAAAGGTGGTGTCCTATGACTGTTGAACCCCCTTATTAGCCTCAAACACAACTTGGGATCCCTCATGGAATCCCCTACAGGCATCTATGAAGGCAGAAATGTAGGAGACACTGATGACAATCACAAAAGCCTTTGATAGTTATATCAACAACCTCCACAGAATTAAACACAAGTGCTGAGAGTTACTGCACAATGTTAATTCCTATCCCGAGACAACAGATATTAGCTACAGCCTTGGCAACACATTCAGTGCCAGCTTTGCTCCTCTCTCATCCCTCAAGTGTACAATCACAATGGCAGATGAATGGCAGGCACCCCGCAGTACTGCAGGCCAGGTTAGACCTGCATTGTGCACAGGCAAGAATACAGCTTCCATGTGACACCAACATATCCATGGATGTGTTCTACATGACATACAAAGTGACTTTGGACCAAATCTATGTGCCCTGGTCAGTCACAGCCTCACTTCAGACTTTGTCCCTCAAACATGGCACACTGCTACAATCATCCCTCTCCATAAACAGGTAGCACCTACAGACCCTGGTGATTATTGGTCCCTTAGCCTGACAAGTCTACTATGTAGGGGTATGGACTGCATCATCAGGGACCTGACTGACCAAGATATAGGTGATCAGCTAACTCCAGACTTGCACAGTTTGTCTTTGTGAATGGCAGATCATGCCTGCTCAACCTGGTTGATGTTCTTGACTGAGTCACCAGGGTTGTGTATGAGAGTAAGGCACTGCATACATCCTATATAAATCTGTCCAAAGCTTGTAATTCCATCCCTTAGTGAGGTATTATTGATAAACCCCACAAACTAGGCATCAACCCATATATCATTGTTTGTTTTGCAAATTTGTTCACAGAACACACAAGTATGACAATGGCAAACTCCAGGCCATACTGGCAAGCAGTCACAAGTGGAGTCCCAAAGGGATCAGTACTGGGTAGTGCCCTGTCCAGCATCTACTTCTCAGGATTCCAGCCCAACACAGAGGAACTCTGGCTGACCACGTTCACAGAGGATTGCAGGCTGGGAGCTATCATGAACTCCACAAGTGATGCACACAACCCCCAGAAAGGCCTCACTAAGACAACTGAGTGGTGTGAAAACCATGCCCAGAAGCTTAACACCACAATATGCTTCATCACCCCACTTGGTAAAACACTCAGTTCCCAGTATACCACACCGATTGGAGCCCAATGAACACTGTATGCATTATAATATATCTGGGGAAACTGGTTGGCAGCAACTTCTTCTGCAAGCACCACATTGCCACTGTGGTCAGGACATCCTTCTATATGGCACATTGCATTAACAAGGGTTTTGCATCCAGAAAGACAGAGGTAATGACCTCTGTCTACTATTCCCTCATTAGACCACTCCTCAAGTATTATAGCCCATTTTCCATGTACTTCACTAGACACTTGCTACAGCTGGGGAAGCCAGAGAAGCACCTCACAAAGGGTTTTTAGGCATTAAACACACATATACACAGACTCAGCAGACTCAAGCTATTCTCTGTGTCATATCAACTAATTAGCAACTATCTGTGCTTGACTTACAAAGCCATGTCTGACCCAGCTGGTTTAGAAATGCTACATATAAATCCACTCACACCACTCTGTAGAGACCCTTGCCACACTACCACAATCATCACAACATGCTGGTGGGACAGGTCCCTCACCAAGGGACTGCACATGCCCTGGAATAGTACTTCCCATACATGTCATGCAGAGCACCTAGCTGACCTTGGTACAGAGAAATATTGATGAGTGATGGGTAATAGACAGTTCAACCCAAGGATCACTGTAGTGACTATAATTGACACAGACACTGGGCTGTAACATCGGGTGGCACATTGGCAGGGCCCTTCTATGTGCTAGGCTTGTTAAGGCTCCTGGGACATTACCTACTACACACTTGTGCACCTATAAAGGGAATGACAGCAGGACTGATAAAGTAGTGCAATGGATGTCAAAATACTTTCAAAATACTTTGTCCTACAAACAGGCACACATACACACACAATTGCCAGATGGAGAGTACAACCTCTCCATAACTAGTGATTTGTATCATAGTGTTACACAGTTACCACACGTGCTGCAGTGTTTACTGGGCTGGGAGTTGGCCAGAGGTGCTGATATGGGGAATGACATTGGCAAGACTGAAAAAGTAGGGCAGTGGGTGGGAAACATATCGAAATGCTTCTACTTACAAACATACATACCCACACACATTTGTTGGAAGAGTAGAACCCCTGCCAAACTAATACTTTGCACTATAGTGTTAAGCATTTATGACACACACTACTGAGCTTACAGGGCTAAGAGCTGACCAAGGTTGATGATAATGGACTGACATCATCTGGACTGATAAGGTGGGGCACTGTGAAGTGTCATTGGTGGGAATGGCATAAAACTGTTTCACCTATGAACAAACACAACTCCCTCAGTCTTGCACACACAACTGTTTTACACACACACACACACACACACACACACACACACACACACACACACACACACACACACACACACACACACAAACAATTTTACATCAGCCAGGACTGAGATTAGAACTCCTACCTAACTAGCTATTTGTACTATTGTGTTATGCAGTTATCACATGTGCCAGAAAGCGTATGGGGGTGAGGCCTGATAGAAGGCACTTCTAAGATGACTGATATCTGCAGGACTGCTAAAGTAGGGAAAGGAGAGGTGTTCTGGGTGTGAATGGACCCAAAAGCTTTTAGTTGTGTAGTTGCAAACTCACATACACACACACACACACACACGCACACACACACACACACACACACACACACACACACACACACACACACACACACACACACACACACACACACACACACTTTTATGTTTGGCAGGACTGAGATTAGAACTCCTACCTAACTAGTTATTTGTACTATCTTGTTATGTAGTTATCACACATGCCACAGAGCTTATGGGGCTGAGGCTTGCCAGACGGCATTTCTAACATGACTGATATCTTCAGGACTGCTAAAGCAGGGAAAGGGGAGGTGTACTGAGTTTGAATGGACCCAAAAGCTTTTAGTTGTGAAAACATACACACACATGAACACACAGACTTTTGCATTTGGCAGGATTGAGATGAGAACTCCTACCTAACTAGTTATTTGTATTATTTTGTTATGCAGTTATTACATGTGCCACAGAGCTTATGGGGCTGGCACTAACAAAAGTGACTTCTATGGTGACAGACATCTTCAGGACTGCTAAGGTGGAGCAATGGAAAGTGCACTTTGTGGGGAAGGCCTGTTCATTCCTAGAATCTGCTGACATTTCTGTAGGTGTATGAGCATGTCCAGTGTATCTTTCTGTAGTACATGTGGGACTCCATTCCAGGGATTGTTGTACTCCAGTTCTGTTTGGTTTGTGCTACAGCCATAAATGTCAACCTGTTGGTGCAGGCTATCTGGAAATAGCCTATCAAAATGTGGGCACAATGGGCCATATAATGATTGTGACAATTTCTCTCAGTAATGTATGGGTTGCAATAGTTACAGGGCTGGTTTTAGCAGACATCTGTCATATATACCATTTGACACTGTTATGTACTGTTTCAGTACCTGGTGACATACCTTGTCAGATCATCACAGTAATTTACCAGAGGAATACAGGATGGATGATGCACACACAAGGTTTTTGGGCCAAATGCTATGCATTCTTGCACTATCCAGCCTGTTGAGAGGAGTGCCTACAGGCAATTGACTGCTGGTGGTGTGGAAATGGTCCAGCACCTTGGTGATATATTACAATGGTGGAATCTCTGTGCATTTATGTTCTGGCCTGGTCTGATTTCCAGTCCACAGTTGGGAAATATAAATCAGACAGGATCAGGGTGACAGGCAGACTCCAGATATATTTGTAGAGGATAGGATATGTGGGGGTGTCTTGGGCAGATATGTTTGGCTATAGCTACTAGTACTTTGCATTGGGCTATCCTCAATGGTTGACTGCACTTGGAGGGTCTTGTGTGTGTCAGACTGCTTGACCAGCCTGGAGGTGTGTGTCTGTCACACATATATGTATGGCCCACCTTATTTTCTTGGATGGCCACATGTTGGGGTCAGGATATTGCATAGGAAGAGTGATCAGGGAGGGGTGATTTACTCCCCATGGCTGTGTCCCAGGGTTCTATGAATGCAGACATAGCACCATCTTCCAGGGTTAGGCCTGCCTTGCAGTGGGTGCATTCCCATGTTTAAACTACTAGCCCTGCCTGTCGACTGTACAGAGTATCACAGAATGTCCACATCCATGACTCATATATCTTGTTGTTTACTCAAACAAGTGTGGTTTTCCAGCAAAAGTGTTTTTCAAGTCCTTCAGGGTTGAAGTCAGATATTACAGACAGTTGACATTGCAATTTCAGACTTAGCACCCATCAGACATTTCTTGCTACTACAAATCAATCTATCAACTTTATGACATTATTAGAGCAGTATTTCATAGATGCCCTTCTCTTTGGACCTTCATCACCCCATTAGTCATGGCTTTATCCCGATTTCTGGCTCCCTGAGGCTGGCAGGTTTGCTCCTAGCTGTTGTCAGCATAGCCTTTCTTTGCATTCTATGGACCGTGTTATGTTGGTGTTGTTGCCCCCGTGACCCTCTCTAAAGGGCACTGTAGGTGAGGCATAGGCATTTGCCAGAGGCCTGTAGGCCAGGTGTGACAGATTGCAGGCCATCTGTAGTAGGGAGTGCATTATAATGATCATATGTTCCCAGGCTGCTGGCAGGAGACACCCCTGGGATGGCACCAGTAAGTTGACTGCGGGTGTTACTGACAATTGCTTTTTGTTACTATTGTACCATCAGTCTTGATGACAGCTAGATGCTGCTTAAGTCTAGGAACATGTTACTGCATTTCTACGGGATTATGGAAGGGGTGACATGACCGTACATGTTACATGTCTGCACAGACTGTGCTGATATTTGCTTAGCATTTTAGTCCCATGTAGCATGGCGGTGTTCCCTATCGTTCAGACTACAGGCATAACAGTATCAACCACAGGTAAGATTGTTCTGGTATAGACATTTGTAGTTTCAGACTTCTTACCTTTCAAAGCCATACTGCCACTGCCAGACCTGCTGTGATATCACTGTGTAAAAGTCTGTGTGTGGGGATTTCATGGGTGTCACCATGTGGGGGCCTTTGCCAAGAATTTCTGTATGGTTGTCTACAGCTGATCTGCTGTGTGGGGTAGGTGGTGGGTATAGGACTCCCACTTTGACATCCATGCATGTGACCTATGACCCCCCCCCCCAGTTATTTGGCTCACCACATATACTGCAGTGGTATTTGTCGACTAGGGTGGTACTGCATGGTGTGGGTAGGGCAGTACTGGGGATACACATCCTGCTGTCTCACAGAGCTATCAGTTGTCTGCTACTATCCCAGTTAGCCACCCTATTCCCTTACATGCTTGATCAATACCATAAATATGCAGTCAGAAAAGTCCACCCTATTATTTTAATTTGTTACAGAGACTGGCTTACCTTGTGCTTACAGCTGTTGTGGGGGTGGTGCTTGAGGGCTGACTGTGTCAGATGGTCAGATGCACATGGTACACTGCCTATACATGGTCAGGTAAAGGTGGTGTGATGTTTGGCATCCATTGTACTGTATGTGCAAGTCAGAGAAAGAGAGCTCAGTGCCTGGGGCCCTACAGTGTCAGTGCATGTGCTATGTGTTGCCTGTTTGCCAAGGTCAGGGCATGCTGGGCATGCCTGCATCTGCCTACAGGGGCAGGCTCAGGATGTTCCTCCTCTGAGTCACTCTGTGCCCGTGGAGGCCATAGCAATGGTGGTGGGCTGTGTGGCTTTTCCCCATTTTGTTCCTGCTGCAGCTGTTTCCGCTGGATCATACTGTGTATCATAGCACATACTATGACCATGTGTGCACATGAGGCTGGAGAGTACTGTAAGGCTCCACCGGATATGTCAAGGCAGCAGACCTGTGACTTGAGCATCCCAAACACATGTTCTATAATGATCCTGGTTTGTGCGTGTGCCTCATTATGGCGTTCTTGTGTAGGTGTGTGTGCATTTCTGATGGGTGTCATCATCCACAGCTCCAGTGCATAGCCAGCATCCCCCACTAAATGACTATATTGGATGTCCCCCCTGGCATTCCACTGATACAGCTGTGAGGAATGCCAGATGTGGAAGTTGTGATAGCTTCCAGGGCAGCCAGCACACACATTCTTGATAATGCCCTGGGCATCACACATGACCTGTGAGTTGATGGAGTGGAACCCCTTGCAGTTTATGTAGACCCTACCATGGTCACCAAGTGGTGCTTTGATGTGGATGTGCATGCAGTCTACGGCACCCAGTACCTCCGGGTAGTCTTCTATATGGAGGAAGAGATGAATATTGCCAGTCAGCTTCTCACGGGTGCTGGGGAATTTAATATGCTCCTCGGCATGTGTTCGCATGGCATCCAGGAACTGGTAGAGGATCCTGGATGCAGATGCCTGTGAGACCCCCATGATATCCCCAGAAACTAGCTGTAGCTAGTATTCTTAGAGCTACACATACCTTGATATCCACTGGGATGGGTTCCCCTCTGCTTATTCTGGATGTGAGGTGAGGCCAGCACAGCTCCACAATTTGCTGCAGGATGTCCCTGTCCACCCTGTAGCACTCTACCATCTCCATATCATGTAGCCCCTGGTAGGTTATCTTTGGCCTGAACACTCTTATCCTCCTCCTTCTCATAAGTCTGTGGCAGTTGTCAGCATTGTCCTTTTCACCACCCTCAGCCTCTTGCACATACTGATGTATGAGAGCGATAGCAGCCCCTAACATTTTGTTAGTTTTGTCAGGTAGAATTTCCCCATCTGTGTACACTGGTGGTGTAGAGTTTGTGGGAAAACCCAGACTGAAAGGTGTTTGCACAGTTTATAGTAGTGTGCTGCAGATGCTGCCTATGTGATTGGCTGAGTATAATACATTCCACCCGCCAGCTCTGTTACTTGTATTTGAGTGCCTTTGTTCTGCTATTTCCCTTTTTTTGTTCCACTTGCTATTTCTTGTATTTTTTTATTTTTGTGGTTTAAATCCCGATGCATGCCATGCACACCCGTTTAGGGAAAGTAAACAAGGCTATACAGCCTCGGGCAAACCTCCTTGCTTACATATACACAGTGCTGCCATTTCCTTTTTTTTTTTTTTTTTGGTTTAAGTCCCAGTGTGCACAGCGCACACCCTTTTAGCTAAGGTAAACACATTTCAGCAGAAATGTCCCTTCCTGGATGCGAACACGCTCTTCATATCATGGTGTAAGACATTACAGCCTCAGACACACCCTCTTGCTTAGCTGTGCTTAGCTGAGCACAAACCCGAGCAATAGTGCTCCAATGTGCTTACAGCAAGCATGACACACCCCTTTTGATGTTGTTTACTTCTCATGCTTATATGGCCATAATAGAGCACCTACATGGTTAGGTGTAGTCTGACACTTAGAGGAAATGTGTGATTCATTAAGATTCCCCTCATTTGCATACCCCACTGCCTTACTCCATAGATACTGCACTCACACTGAGCCTTTCCTCTTAGCAACCACTGATCCCTGGTATTGTTTTAATTCTGCATGCCATTGACCATAATGGCAAAATGCAGGTTTCCCCTGATAATTGCTTTTTTACATTTTTTTTTTATTTGCAGCATGATCCACTTTGTGTGCCACTGCCCTATGCTTAAACTGCAGAGATCAGCCAAAAAAATAAATTAATAAAAGTTTTATTTTATAATAAGGACATTATTTTTCATGCCAATGGACATATAGGTGGCCATTGGCATGCCTACTAACTATAATACATGTTTTCTTTCCAATTGTCACACCTCCATTTTTTAATTTGCAGAAATGTGTTCAGCTACTAGCTGAATACATTTCTGCTTCGTACTCTGTTCAGACATGGACAACTGCCTGCTTCCTGGATCACTAATTCACCTCATTTGCATGGTTTTCACCAGCAAAGGAGGTAATTAGCATATAGCAGTGGTGTCTGTGGCAGAATAGTGTAGGTGCATTCGTGCACGTCCCGGGAGCTCAATACTGGATCACTCGGCAGCCATACTGCATGCAGCAGCTCCTGCACTATTTTGACACTCTGTGTAGGGCTTCCTGAATCCGGCCAAGGTCTTTGCAATAGCAATTACTTCTAAAATTTTCAAACTTTTTCAAAAACAAGATTACCGATGAAAAATTTGCAGATCTTAGTAGTCATCTCCTTGATTATTATTGCAGTGTAGCGTATTGGCAGCACAGAAACTCCTTAAAGGAACATTGCCTTTAAGGAATAGGGTACACTGCTGTACATCTCATAATAAAAGTAATACTGAATACATCATATAAAGTGAATAATGTTGAGTGCAGTTCAGCCTTATAACATAAACACTTCACAAAATGTAAAAATCTATACAAACTAATATAAACTATTGTGTACACAATACAGCAATTCTATGCATCTACTTAAAACAATTCCAAAAAATGATCTGTACAAATATATCTAATAAAAATGAAAATAACTACACTTTAACTGAATGGTATGGAGACTCTATAAGTATACATATATATGTACAAAGCATAATATCTCACAGTAAATGTGAGAAACTTGGAAGTGAATGTATTGACACCCTGCGCATGCACCCAGTAATGAATACAAGTATATAACCTAACAATAAAAGACCAAAACAAACACACCTATAAAATAAGCCATCAAATCTAAAGCTCTATGAAATAAAAAATGATATAATATGGTATAATAATATGATGTAATGAAAATAAAAAAAAATTGCTGAACATGTAAATACATAGAGCACACTATACAACTACCTTCATAAACATCTACTTTTCAGTGCTGGCTTAATGGGTACTGATCCATTTAACCCTTTAAAACATTTAGTTTAATAATCCACTTCATCTCACTGTATTCTATTCTATTCTTAATATCACACATTGTTATACCTACATGGATAATCTTCAGCATCATAAACTTGAAAATATGTTCACCCATGGTGGTTATAACATAATTTTACTTATACATGACATTTGTTTAGTCAACACAATTTGGCCGAATAAACAGATAGTCAACTGGTTGCAAGAAGGCACAATTCTCGGGGCTGGAGAATATGCCTTTTCCCCTGTACTTTGCATTTTTAGAGTTTGTTTATATCATTATCAGAGGGTGTGAGGGTACAATACCCACATGGGGGTGTGGGGGGTTCACACCCTAAGTAAAATATGTTTTCCTTTGTTATTTTTTTATTTTGTTTTGTTTGCATGTACTGGGAAATTCCTTCAGTACATGCATATTGATTTATCAATATCTGTGTTTTCATAGTTTGGGTCTGTCAGTCTTATTTAGTAGACTCATATATATTTATATATTCCCATGATTCAGCAAGCTCTGCACGGCATGCAGGAATAATGCAAGAGCTGCTGCAGGCAATATGGCTGAAGTGCGATCCAGGAATGAGCTCCCGGGACATGCATGAGTGCTCCTGCACTATTCCTGCATGGACACAGCCCCTGTATGCTAATTACCTCATTTGTTGGTGAAAACCATGCAAATGAGGTGACTTAGCAATCCAGGAAGTAGGCAGGCATCTGTGCAGGAATAGTGTAGACTGCAAAAGTACTAGCTTGCACCCAACCGTGTCAATGCAGTCATACCATGGTGTAAGCCTAAGAGCTAGATGACTTCATAAGGGGGTGTGTTATGCATGCTGTAAGCATTTTGGAGCACTGTGGCCTGTGTTTGCCCTTACCTAAGCTCAGCTAAGGAAGGGTGTGTGTCTGAAACTGCCTAGCAGTATTTACATTGCATAAACGGGTGTGCGTGCAGCACACCAGGTTTTAAACAAACAAACAAAAAAAAAAACAGGAAATAGCAGCTCCATTCACATCTGAGCACTGGGTTTGTGCAGCGCGTGTCGGGCCTTAAACTGGAAGGCAATGGGAAGGGAAAACAGCAGTAAGAAGGTAACCAAGGAGAACTAGCATAGCTGGCGGTGAAATGTATCAGAATCAGCCAATTACACATGCAGCAGCCCAGCCCAGCACACTACTATAAACTATGCAAACACCTTTCCCTCTGTCTTTTTCCCCACAAATTCTACACCACCGGTGTACACAAATGGGGAAATTTTACCTAACAAAAGTAACAAAATGATAGGGGCTGCTTTTGCTCTCATAAATCAATATGTGGAAGAGGCTGAGGGTGGTGAGGATGAGAATGCTGACAACCAACCCACAGTGAGGAGAAGGAGAATAGTGTACAGACCCAGGGTAACCTACCAGGAGCTACATGAGCTGGAGATAGTGTAGCGCTATAGGGTAGACAGGGACCTCCTCCAGCAAATTGTTGAGCTCTGCCAGCCACGCCTCACACACAGAACCAACAGAGAGGAACCTATCCCAGTGGCTACTAAGGTATGTGTAGGCTTAAGAATACTATCCACAGATACCTTCCAAAGGCCAACTGGGGATATCATGGGGATCTCACAGGCATCAGCATCCAGGGTGCTCCACCAGTTCCTGGATGACATGCCAGCACATACCGGTAAGCACATATATTTCCACAACACCCAGGAGGCATTGACCAGCAATATGCGTCTCTTCCACCAAATAGCAGAATTCCCTGAGGTAGTGGGTGCTATAGACTGCATGCACACACATCAAAGCATCACCCAGTGAGTGGGGTAGGGTCTACATAAACCGCAAGGACATCCCCTCCATCAACTGCCAGATCATGTGCGATGCCCATGGTATTATAAAGAATGCGTGTACTGGCAGCCCTGGAAGCTATCACGACTCCCACATCTGGCATATGATGCAGCTGTACCAGAGATATGCCAGTGGAGACATCCCATATGGCTACCTAGTGCATGATGCTGGTTATACACTGGAGCCGTGGCTGATAACACCCATCAGAAATGCACATACACATGAACAAGCAGCAGACGCACAAACCAGAATTATAATAGAGCATGTGTTTGGGATGCTCAACTCACGGTTCCAGTGCCTGGACATATCCGGTAAAGCCTTGCAGTACTCTCCAACTACATGTACCCAAATTGTTATTGCATGTGCCATGCTACACAATATGGTCCTGTGGGAATAGCTGCAGCAGGAACAGCACAGACCAGGGCCACACAGCCCCCCATGATTACCAAGGCCAGCACAGGCACAGAGTGACTCGGAGGAGGAACAACCTGAGCCTGCCCCTGTAGGCAGAAAGAGGCATGCCCAGTATGCCCAGGCTTTGGCAAAGAGGTAACGCATAGCACATACACTGACACAGTAGGGACCCAGGGAATGACACCTCTCTCTGACTCACACATACAGTAAAAGGGGTGCCAAATATGACACTACCTGTGCTTAACCATGTATAGGGAGTCTACTATGTGCATCCGAGATAGTCCGCCCTCCAGTACTATCCTCAATACTAGCACAGCCACAAGGTAAGTCACTCTCCCTATCAATTGCTGAATGGAGTAGTATGTTCTGCTACTTGTATCTATGGTATGGATGTGAGCATGCAAGGGAATCAGGTGGCTGAATGGGATGGCAGCAGATAGTAGACACCTATATGGTCAGCATGAAATCCATAACAAATACTGGTGTCAACATAGTGGGCATACTAGATAAGGTGACAAATCCCACTGCAGTGGTGGGCCAAATATGTGTCCATAGGACATGCACATGCATGTCAGAGAGGCTCACATACCCAGCAACAGTCTCATCCAGCAGGACAGGTGTACATGACCACAAAGAAAGGCTGTGCTAATGCCTCCAAGTGATGGCAATGGAGAACAGCCCCCCCCCGACCTAGACAGACAGACTACAACAGGTCAGGCAGTTGGATGTTAGTTCTGAAGGGTAAGAAGTCTGAAACTGAAATGTAAGTCAATTAAATGTAAGATCTGTACAAAACTGATATGCCTCTATTCTGCATGATAGGTCAGAATACAGAATGAAATGGTAGCCAACAGAGTACCTGAAATACCAGTACTGTCATAGCAAATGTTTACAGTTGTCAGGTGTGCTCCCCACAATCCTCTATGGAAATGTAGTAATATGTATGTGTGGGTATAATAACAGTTGAGCACAGATTACCTGAGCTGGTCAAATTAGCAAGATAGATTGTTGCACACGTACAATATGCAGGGCTCTGTGTGTTAGGTAGTTGTGTGTTGTATATTATGTGAAAGGGGTCAGCATGTAGGCATTGAGGGTTGTGTCCTGTTGGCCTATGGCCAGTACTGTTGATGACAGGGCCAAGTTCTAACAACTGCAGTGCCAAACACAATGCATTCCAGCAAGACCCAGTCCAGCAGTAACCCATACTAATTGTTCAGATATAGTATCTATCACCATCTGAAAGATGGGCATGGCATGAATGTGGGCCCAGACATACACACAGTACACAGGTGGAAATGCCCTAGACAGAGAGTGTACAAAATGTTACTGTCAAATGGACAAACCTTTGGAATTGTACATACAAGTTAGCAGCACATTAGTTGTCTGTGTAGTATGGAATACTGATGTAGTCTGGCCAAACACTGACAGACTATAAAAGGCACAGTTATGAAGTACTGAGCGACCACTGATGTCCCCGCACAAGCCAGCATGAGGGGAATGCCCCACATATATCTGTGAGTCAGCTGCAAGAAGCTTCCATAGTACACATGCACTCAGCTCACCTCACCATCAGCCACAGGTTTATAACAGGTCATATCCCTGCTGTTGAGAATGAGTACAATATGACCCTGTGGAATACCCACAGAATGCAGTATACTAAAGAGGTGTCCCATGCAGGTGTGTCTCTAGCTGTAAGCAGCACCCTGCCAGCATCCACACCAATGGATTAATAAGGACAGAAATTATTGCCATTAACACCTTGCACACCTACCCTATCACCCCAGGGGAATCCAGTGGCTTGCAGCCTGGGACTGTAGGAGTGACAGAATGCAGTGGCCTGCTGCAGATGTCCTGCATCACTAACAAATGCCTTACAGTCCTCTGTCAAAAGCATGTGTCTCACCCATACTGCCAATGTATGTTATCTCATGGAGTCCCAAATAGAGACATAACACAGTCCACAGAACACAAATGCAAGGCCATGTCAGCAAATCTCAGTAGCATGTGCACCATGTCATACTGCATGAACTGTAGACCAACCCCTAAATAGTGCTGGGATGAAGTGATAACTATAGGGATACTTATCAGATATTGCTTTTATAATGTTAGGAAGAGGATATAATAACAGGGAGGGGGTAGGAACATGGACACTATGGAGTGTGTGAAGTCTGAAACTCTGATGTGTGCCCATACTATCCCTGCCTGCAAACCCAGGACTAGGTGGCTATAAACCACAATGTGAAGGGGAAATTATCAAATATATGAGCCGTGCCTCTGGGTAATTTGTGTGAATCTGTACAGCTGAGTGGTATGGCCAAAGCAGGATATGGGCATTCTGTCAAGACGATAGCTGTACAAGCATGGGATCCTCAGCCACCACAGTACCCAGGTGCTGAACCATTTACACAGACCCATCAGCAAGTGTCTACAGATCCCCCTCCAGAATGGCATGATTGTGCAAGAATATGTAGGCTGCAGACCACAATACTGGACACAGCTTCATTCATCTTGCATTCCCCAGGAAATTACTGTGAGCAAATACGTATATCTGTCAGTAGTTGATGACATAATACATCACAGTGTAAAACAGTACATATGTCTGAATATCTCTGCTAACACCAAAACCATGTAGCAGAAGCAGCACAAACACAATTAGTTACAGTATCCCACTATCCTTTGCCTATTGTGACTCCATATTGCCAACCTAGCTACAAATATCCTGCAGAAACAGGTTGCTAGCTGTAGGTGTAGAACACAAATGCCTGTATATATATATATATATATATATATATATATATATATATATATATATATACACACACACATATACGTATATGGATATGTGTATATATATATATATATATATATATACACACACATATACGTATATGTATATGTGTATATATATATATATATATATATATATATATATATATATATATATATATATATATATATATATATATATATATATATATATATATATATATATATATATATATATATATATATATATATATATATATATATATATATATATATATATATATAAAACCATATATATAACGCAATATACAGATGTATATAAATGCATATATATATAAATATATATGTGTATGTACATGTATACATATATATATATATATATATATATATATTCATATCCTTATGTGTAAACATGTCTGTTGCAGATACCATCCCAGATGTATCACACCATATTTATCTGATATGTGTATATTTAGATATAATGACATACTTGATTCAACACTAATATCACTAGCAAGTACTACGCAATTGTAGAAGTCAAAGCAGTTGTTCAATACTATTCAGTATGTGTACTGACAAATATATTGGAAAAAACAACAACCAGCTTCACAGCTGTGATGTCTTAGTGGCTAACTGCTCTGACTATAGTGTGCAGGGTCCAGGGGGCAAGACCTGCTAGGGCTGTTTATTTTGTTGCTGGGCAGAACAAGGGCTGTTGGATACAGAGTGGTTAAGGCAGTTTTGAGCAGCTTTAAATGGGTTTGCGTGGGTTTGCATGATGGTAAGTGCTGCTAACGTACTGTTAAACGAATAAGCACTTAAACTGCTCCAGCTTCTCTTACCAGTGCATAAATCTGCTTAGCATTTATATAGCAGCAATGCTGAAACCAGCTAAGTATGGCTCAGCTCTGGTAACCAGTGATCACATTCCAGTCTGATAAAATAGCAGGGTAATGACATCTTTAACAAGTGTATTTAATTCCATGTACATAACATGCATCTTTGTGCTGTCATTACAGTAGCAAGGGGTGTGAGTTTACTGTCTGGGACACCTGAGTATATATGGCTTGTACAACACTCTTTTCCATTTGAATGTGTTACATACATGGTTAGTATCCCAGGTTATATGCAGTCACACTGGCATGTAGTGTATCATTACGTTACTACTGTTGACAGTGCTTTCCCACGTAAGAGTACATTGCAGATTGTAGTACTGGAACCAAACACCCCTGCATGCAAAGATGGACTCTGAGTCCTCACTGTCATGTTCTTGGTGTGTGAGCTGTGTGTCATTAAGTATTTCCTACTGGATATTGATTTGACAAGTGGATATTAACTATAGACTACTGTGTGTATAGGACATGTATTTGAGGGCTGCTGTCATGTAGTAATGGCATACCTATCACTGTTAGAAGTCTATCTATCAACACATTCATCCTAATCCATAACCAGTTGGCTAGCTCATGTCTGTATGTCCTCTGTACAGATATGCAGATGTCAGGTATCCATCTTGGCTGCTTACATGCAATCTATGCTTGACTGACACTGACATGTCTGCTTAGCTGTGTTATGAATGCCACAGCTAGGAATCCCCACCCTGTATGCACCAGATGCCATGGGTACCTCAACTACACTATCACAGTCAACAGAACATGCTTGGGTACTGGTCTCCAAGACAGACACCGACCATGTTATATAATACATGTTGCATACATGTTAATTGGAGCACCTCACTGATCCTCTGTAAGAGGCAACCAGATGATTGGATGTTTCATTTAACTATCACCCTGACGATCACTCCCATGGCATCATTTGATAGATGGCATGTGGGCAAATGGCAGATGGCATGATACCACTGTACCCACATCCCCTACTCTTCCCATCTCTCCATGGACAATATCCTGGTACACACCTATGAACACCTGCACCTGTGCATTACTGAGAATAACAATGTCTGTGTGTTTATAAACCTGTAGTTGATAATACCCTGAGGCCCTTCAAACCCACTGCACCCCCCATTAACATAGTTAGATATGGCTGCTGCTATAATGGACATTACATGTACCTTGTTACACTCTTCACCCTATGGTGGCTACCTGGAGCTTGCAGTACCAGCACAACACTGTTGTGCTAATGGGTAGATAGGCATGGGTTACCTTCTGAGTCTTGGCAAGTGTGTGTTTGTGTGCAAGTGTGTATATTTGTAGGATACATCATTCTGAGGCCACATTCTCCTAATACAATACACCTTTTGACACAGTATAAAGGATAGTGATGTTGCTGACCGTAGGAAAGCCATGACAAAGCATTACCCTACTATCCCTGTGGCATGTGCATTAGATTCATATCCCTGTAGTAGCACTCTTGTGATAGGCAAGGGCCGTCATGCAGTCCTGGTCAATGTGTGATGGTGGGTATGTCAGAGTATTATCATGGATTTCAGTGAATACAATATCCAATGTGGGGTGTGGGTGCTGGGTATACTGTCTTTACACCATGGTACCCCCAGTGCATGTCCTAAGGTCCACTCTATGGGGACCACTATCACCATCAACCATACAGGTAACTGATTACACTATCCAGCCCATTGATGCATGTGCTGTGTGCAACTTATTTATAACAGAATGGACACACTGACAAGGTAGTTTGCAATGATAAACCCAGGTCTTTCAGATGTGTGTATGACTGTTATGTGTTTGTCAATGTGTATATGACAGTATGTCACACTATGTATTGTTCATAAACAACCTGTACATCCCCCATTGCCATACTTTACAAGGCCTGGTGATGTTCTTCACTTAACATTTTTTTTTTCAATAAACATTTTTTATTATTTTTCACAACCATATTACAAATTCACACATTATATACAATATATACAAGATGCTTCCATTGGTTAATTTCACATATATATCAACCTCATGTATTGATCAAAGATACAGCAATAACAATCACAAGGAAAATAATAAAAATCCAACACTAACTTAATCAAAGCCAACAATCTGTCATTTCTATACATTTTCTATCTAATCTAAGGTTGATTTAGACTATACTCTGGTTCCCAAGAATAAGTGGATAGTAACCTCTAAGCCAAAACAATATTAAAAATTTGCTCCCATATTTTTATGTTATTGATATTTTTCTTGTGGTCACTAATTAACAGTTTATGCGCTAAGATGTGTTTTATTGCCAATAATCTGAAATTTCCCCACGATGTCTGGGCTGGGTTCAACCAATTTGTGGCTATATATAATTTCATTAATAGGCAAATATTCATAATTACAATCGTTTTTGATTTATCTAGATTCTCCGGGGGAATATGAAGAATCATAAACTCCCAAGAGAGTGTTGAACTTTGGTAACCCATTTTTTGTAACTTCAATTTTAATGAATTCCACAATTTATAAATGCACTTACAACTCCAGAACATGTGAAGTAAATCTGCTATCTGATCTAAGCATTTTGGGCATATGGGTGAATTCTTTGCATCAAATTTGTGCAAAGTGAGACGAGTATAGTATGCATTGTTAAATATCATCAGCTGCGAAAATACCAATTTCTGAAGGGATACGGACTTTAATGTTAACTCAAATGCCTTCAATATCTTATTGTCATCTGGCAATAACAATTTCTCTCTCCAGTAACTCGATAAAAGAATATAATTATTATACTTCCTCTCTTTTATCAATTTATATGCTGCGGTAATATATTTTCTATCCTGCAACAATGCTTCCCATAAATTACGAAAAATGGTTAAATCCTCCTCTTTCATGTCATAGTTATTAAAATAGTTTATAACCAAGTCTTTTAGCTGTCTTACTATAGTTAAATAGGAAATAGGAAGTTCTATTTCTTTTAGAATATCATGTACTGGTACTCCTAGAAAAGGATATAAATCGAGTACAGTTAACTCCATGATTAAAGGGAATTTCTTTAAATCAATCAATTGACCACCAATTGTTAAATTTGGGTTCCTATGAAACGGTTGAAAAACCATCATATATTTTAGTAAATTTAAGGAAGCGAAAAGAGTTTGAATTGCCGTTACATAGCTTTTGATGTGCTCCATTAACTTAAATTTACTCATTGTCCAATTATTTAAAAAGGGCAATGCTTTAGCATTGATTCCCACTTCATTTATATACTTGTACGTTAAGAGCACCCATTTGGGTGTCCATTTTCTAGTATTACTATCGAAGTAAGACGTCTTTAAAATCCTGTTGGCCTAAATCACTAAGTAGTACATTTCGAAATCCGGTAATTCCAACCCCCCCTTATTTTTTGGAGCCATCAATTTTTCATATGATATTCTCGTCTTCCTAGGTTCCCAAAGAAATCTTCCCAATCTTACATGAAGCTGTTTGAAAAATGTTTTGGTAATTCTGAGTTGTGCAGCTCTAAAAATATACAACATTCTAGGAAGAACATTCATTCTTATAATAGCTGCTCTTGCCATCATTGGTAACTTCAATCTACTCCATCTTTCTAGATCCAATGCTATTTGATCTGTAGTTGACTTTACATTGTTTATAAAAAAAATTCTATTTTCAGTTGAGAAGACAATCCCCAGATATTTTATCTTTTCTTCCATCATTACTTGTCCTATCAAACGAAGCATTGAAAAAGGTGTGGGTGTCTTTAATGGGAATATTTTAGATTTTTTAAAATTTAGCTTGTAGTTGGAAATTCTCTCAAAGATTTCTATTGCAGCTAATATTTTTTCAGTATCGGAAACAGGTGTGGTACAATATATGTTTAAATCATCTGCATAGGCAGCCATCCTAACCTTTATTCCATACAGTACAGGAGAATTATAAAAAACATTTTGCTTAAAGTGTAAAAATAAGGGCTCCAAGTAAAGATTAAATAAGATGGGAGATAATGGGCAGCCCTGTCGGGTACCATTTTGATTTTTATCCTATTCGAGCATTCGTGATTTATAAATAAATTTGTGTATGCATTTTTATATAGTATCCTTAATGTTGAGATAAACTCCTGCGGTATATTAAAATAAGGTAATGTATCAAATAAATAAACCAAATTAACTCTATCAAATGCTTTCTGAGCATCAATAATTAGGGCGCATAAATTCAGGTTTTATATTTCATAAGAGATTAAGGTATGGAGCGTTAAGGTGTTATCCGTGGTCTGTCTCCCATCCATAAACCCCGCCTGTTCCTCTGATATTATTGGGTTTATTACCTTTTTCAGTCTACTCACCAGAATTGATGTCATGATTTTCATGTCCATATTCAAAAGTGATATAGGCCTGTAATTATCAGGATTTTTGGAATCACCTTTCTCCTTTAATATCAGAACTGTCCTTGAGGCATTAAAATGAGGATCATTAATTCTATTTAGAATGATATAATAAAAAGTCTGTGACAATACACTACTCAGAATCTCACTAAAAGATTTGTAGAATTCCGAGATCAAACCATCTGAGCCTGGGGCTTTATGAGACTTTAGTTTCTTGATTGTCTCGAACACCTCCTCAACTGTAATCGGTTTGATTAAATCTCTATGAAATTCCTTATCAATATTGGGGAAAGTGATTTTCTGTAGAAAATCTTTTCTGTCTTTATCTTGCAAAAGTGTCTGTTTCTCACCATAAGTCTGATTAAAAATATTTTCAAAGGTCTTCATGATATCTGTCTTGTCAGTATATGTAGTATTGTTATAGTGTATTTCAGTAATTAATCGTGTTGATTTCATCTGGTTAATGATACGAGCTAATGCTTTCGAGGGGGTTTGAATATGATTTGCATAATTAACTAAATTTCTTTGTTCATAAAGTGACAAATTTCTATTATGAAGTAAAAATAGTTCTTTTTGACATCGTAATAGCTCAGTTTCTGTCTGTTCATTATAGTTCCTCATCAAATCTTGATCCAATAATTGAATTTTAGTTTCCAAATCCAATTGAGTCTTCTTTTGAAATTTTTTATAATATGCAGCTTTTTGGATAAATAGTCCTCTTAGCTGCGTTTTAGTTGTAGCCCATTCTATATCTATTGGGTGTCCATTTTCGGAAATATTATTTAATGACTGTTTAAGTATCTCCTTGACTTACATTAATATATCCTCCTTGGTTAGTAAATATGGGTTTAAGGACCAATTATACCCTCGAAGCCTCTTAGTATTCATATTACTGCTATTTAAGGTTAAAGTTATCTTTGAATGGTCTGAGAGTTGTCTGACTTGATTAGAAACACTAGGGTCAGCTGAGATCAGCACCTCTAAAATAAAAAAAAGTCAATTCTCGACCACATCTTATGGCAGGATGAATAAAAAGTAAAATTCTCTGCCTTCCCTTGTGAGTGTGTGTGTTTAAAAGGGTCATAGAGTTTGAAATCCATTTTCAATTCTTTCAAAGCTACCATTGCCTGTTTATTGAACGCTGGAGAAGCACCCAACTTGTCTAATTTAGGATCTTGATAAGAGTTCCAGTCACCTACCAACACTATATAGCAATTATTATATGACTGTAAAATGGAATAGATTGAAGCTATGAAATGATGCTGATTAACATTACGGGCATATACACATATTAGTACTATAGGTTTATCATACCCTTTGGATGAGAGAAGGGGTTCTTCACTTAACATTTAACCTGGAATACACCTCATCCTAAAAGCTGTGTGGTGTGTGAAATTAAGGTCACACAAATTAGTAGAAATAAGTACCTAAGTAGGGGTTCTAGTCCCAGTGTTGCCAAGTAAGAGTGTGTGTGTGAAGGGATCTACGCCAGTTTGCAGAAAATACATGTCCCAGGAGATCATCTGTCCGAGAACTGACTGGCAAATGCTAACATTTCACAGGTATCATCTTGTGGAAATTAATTCCATCAAAACTAGTAGTAGATGTGTAAATGCCCTCTTCCCCACTGTATATCTGTACAGCAATATTGGGGTTGTTATATATAGTTGGGTGTGGATCTTGTGGACACAGCCACCATCATTGCGGTTATTGCTGAGTGTGTCACCCCGCATAGTTGGCTGTAATACTGTACCGTTTATGTTAACAGGTTAAGTAATTGTCAATCACACTATCTGCAGTTCCACACCAACCCACACCCTCCAAAGGGTAGGGCTGTGCCACCCACACCAGCACACCTATGTTTACCAAGTTGAGGATTGCACTACATTGGGGAAGGGGACATATACCCTGCCAGTACCATTGTCAATAACATTAAACTAACAAAGTTATTATTTCCCAATATGATGTTGTGCCTATACTGTCTTGGTGGAATTACATAGGCTAAAATGGGTTCCTGGCAAAAGTACATACATTCATCCATGTGCTCAGTATTTTCTGTGTATTGCATCAACACCAAAGCATCGGTGTGTGTGTGTTATACACAAACATGTGGTGTGTACCACCCTGTACAGTTACCATTGACCACTGTAGAATGGCTGTTGACATCAGCCACCATACACTCACCTGTATACACACCTCAGACCTATTAGGCATCTGGCACATGCAGTAACTGTTATACAGACATGTGACTTGTGTTCAGCTGTGCCCAGGATATGGCACAGTCAAGGTGTCACCACAGTGCCATACCCCTTGTAGGAAACAAAAGCAGACCAACATCCTTCTGATCTTCTGATGCATAGACACCTAGAGCACAAACAGAATACATTATGGAAACCACAATCACTCAGTGTTAATAACAGCTAAAATGCACCATGGCTGGACAGGTAACATCCTGACATGTAAGCATTAAACTTTAGTGCTGAAATCATGTTATGCAGCATTACACTTGTACACTGTAGTACAGTCACCCTGTGCATCAGAACCATATTAGCCTGTCCATGCATCAATGTTATGGATGACAGGGATGTGGCACAGGTATCATCATATGAACAGAGTGTGTTGTTGGTTTGCCAGAGACCTAGGCTGAGCCATTTGACATTGTGTGTGTGTTATTAATTAGGCTGTGCAGATATGGTGTGTGTAGGTATGGGGTTGCCTTAGCTGTGTTGGTGTTGTGTGTGTGTATGCATGCACACAGTTCTGTTCTGCCATGTGGCTGCCCTATACAGGGGTTTGTTGGACAGCTGCAGACCTTACCTGGCAGGGTGTGCAGTTCATCGTCTTTAGCCATGGACACAAGATCTGTGCCTGCCAGGAGTTCCACGGGCACTACCAGGTAAAAGCCATGATATGGAACTTTCCTCTGATGATGATATATGTCTGCTGGATCTGGATTCCTCTTGGGACCGTCCAGGACCATGTGCACATGGCCTGCTATATGCTGGTGTGGAAAGTGCCCCCCTGCAGTGCTGGGGCTGGTACTGCTACTACGGGAGTGGCTCTGACTTCTTGCATGTCCACGTCGACCTCCACCTGTTGGTGTTGCTAGCCTACATCTATGTGGCCATTGCACTACTCCCACCGTATGCTTAAACACAGACATTCCACAGTCGTGGATTTCCACCATCTCACCCAACCGTCTGTGCAAGACCTCTGCAAAATAACGGTGGGCACCTGCAAGATCACGGATTTTGTCAATAACAGCAGAATGAGTAGCCCTCTCCAGCCTCAAACCCTGTCTTGTATACCGTACCATACATGTCTGTGCCTCCATGATGGCGTGAAACATGCGTCTGGTGACACCAGCTGTGGCAGTTCTGCCAGGGGCATGATGACAAGCAGCCCTCCTATGAGCACCCCCGTACATCTTCCTGTGTGGTATCTCACTGGGTATCCAGCTATGGAAGCTGTGTCCAGACACACGTGCCATAGACACCATGCTGTTCTGTCCCATGCCACCACCCACCAACTGTCCCTCATCTATGGCCACTGGTGATGGGGTATGTATAGGCAATGTGACTGTGTGCAGGGATGGGGTGGATAACAGTGGGATGTCAAATGATGGCACAGCTTCAGACCCTGACAACCCTGCCTGTGCCTCAACACACACCTGTCATCATTGTCAGAGTTTGTATGGACACTAACATCAGTTTGCCTGCAGGAAGGACCCTGACCCACCTCGCCACATGTGAGGCGAAAACAAGAAATGCACTTTAAGACCTTTACATCATTGCTTAACTGTACACACAGGCACACAAACACACACACACACACACACACACACACACACACACACACACACACACACACACACACACACACACTTACAGGTGAAGTTGCACAAAGATATTACGCACGGACCTCTCATTACCCATCTGTCAACATGCACTCAACAGCATGCACTGCAGCTATAGTCAATTCCTGTTACCAACATTATACATCTCTGTCATGCATGGGTTGTGTTAGTAGGTGATCCCCTTCCCCTGGAACACACTGCACCCATGTACACAGTATTGCTGTGCACCTGTTCAGCACCCTGGCATGTAGTGTGCACCATACCTCACAGGTGTACATGCCATTGCTGAATGTGTATATATGTGTCAGTTATGTTTGCTCTGCTGGTCACAGCCCCTATGTGTTTGTCTGACACATACCTGGGATGATATGTGGACAGATGTCAACAGTGAATGCCTGATGTCTGCTTTGCAGATCTCATCATCAGCAATGTATGTATGACCAATAAAATATAATTACACTGACAACCTTCAGACCTTACTGTGGCTATGAGGAGTGTATATACCCTTATTAACATGGCACCCTCTTCCCTGATATGCCATGGGGCCACAATACTGCATATGTTAACATTACATGAACCTGCTATGTAACATATGACCTGTACAAACAAATGTAGTATCAAACAAATGTGTTAGTTGTGCAGATGCTGATTGAACCATGGAATGGATCCCATACCCAGCAGGTACCACGCAGGAGTGGGACATGTAGCCTTACCTCACCATTGCATATACCATGGCGAACAGTGCAGGCAGTCATGTATGTGATGAGGATATTACTAGGCAGCTTCCTTGACAGCTACTACAATCTGTGGGTACATATGTGTGCACACCCTTAACATGATGGTTTGCTGCACCAACTGTTAAGTGTACTACAGCAGTCATTATTCCTGGAAGGATTATAATAGAGTGGTCCATCTGCACTTGCCAGTGTTTGGTCACTCTGCCCTACAAATGTCCCCCAACTCTGCAAGATTTCAAGGTCAACTCATGAGCAGAGCCCTTGGAGGTCACACAGTGCTTCACTGTTGCTGTGGAGTCAGGGTTATGTCTGCCACAATTCATGACCTTGACTGTGTGCAGATACAGTCATTCTTAGTGAGCTTTGGATGTCTGCTTCAGTTTACTGTTGTGTTTCAGGTTGACATTCCTCCCCATCCGCAGCCTTTTTGTAGATGCTTGACAACTATGGGCTACATATGAGTGTCATTTTGCAGTGTCCCAAATTCAGAACACCATGTGTACCGGCCTAGTCCCTGCTAATGAACGACAAACATATAGGTGTACACTGGCACCAGCAAGGTACAGATGGTGATGGTGGGCCTGAGGTGGAGTGAGGTGTTGCTTGTGCAGCACATGTATCTTAATTGATATTGTCTGTAGGTTTCGAACTTGGTCTTGGTACACCATTACACATTGCAACACATGTCTTTGGGGCACTTTTAATGTTATGCATATGCTACCTGTAGAGAGCCCTGGCTGATGTTTCTTGTAGAACAACTGTCCCATCTGATTACCCTAACCCATGGGCCACACTTATGCAGAGTCCAGTTGATTGTCGACACAAGAACTGCACAGCCAGTACTTGCTAGACATCCCTGCAACTTCCTCAGTGTTGTGGCATGTCTAATAAGTACTGAGGGAGTTGCAGAAATGTCTAGCAAGTACTGGACAGACATTCCTGCAACTCTCTCAGTGTTGTGGCATGTTACTAGGCAGCCTCCTTGACCAGTTTGCAACATGTACCGTCATCTGTCTTGGATGGCCATCTGTCTATTTTCTACATTAATATTGTCCTATACATCCTCGTCACATACATGACTGTCTGCACTGTTTGCCATGGTATATGCAATTGTGAGGTAAGACCACATATCCCACTCATATGTGCTACCTGTTTGGAATAGGATCCATTCCATGGCTTGTACGATGTGTGCAAGCCATGGCTGCCTCTGTTGCAGGTGAGTGGGCAAATGTGATGGACATACGTCTTGGACAGCAGACCATTTCTTGGTGTAACATTGAGGACCTGTACTTGCTGGAAAGTGCATACTCATGAAGAGTGAATGCTGTCAATACGTCAAAAGCTGCTTCCACAATATGTTATTTGGAGTGTGTGCACACATATGCTTCCAGTGCTTGTTAAGGTATGTATTCCCCATATTTGCTGTCCTAACACAGGATTCCATATTACACATGCATTGCTCATGTTAGGACCATATTACATATTGTAAGGGTTGTGGAATCTGGTATTGTGATATGCCGTTGTGTAGCTCTGTAACAGTTGCCATTGTAATAGTGGTATATACACTGTTGTAGCACTGTATAAGGGTGATGTTTAAGACATGTTC
>NC_056737.1:1889309176-1889404176 GCF_019279795.1 Protopterus annectens | reverse complement strand
CCATGCCACAGACCTTGTCCTGGATGACAATGTCCTCACCGCGCCAACTTGCATGGGGTGGAAAGCCCCATCCCCTGCAGCAGTTCCATCCGAGGGTGGTGCAGGACCAGCAGATGAGGGAGGTCTGGGTTGGGTACCAGACATGCTGGGACCCAGTGTCTCAGCCAGGTGGGGTGGGAGAGGTGGATCCGCTGGGGTCTGCCTTTCCATATGTGCTGTGGTATGGAAATTAACAATGAATATCAGTTAGTCATGCACAACGCTTTACAACATTAGTCAAAATAGCATGCATGGATATTCCCATTTACCCAAAACAGTGCAATTATAACAGTATCATAGCAAACAGAACCCATGCATATATGGAACGGCATTCAGGGTTGCAACAGCATGCCAGTTAGTGGTATGTCAGGCAGGCATTTAAATGATTATTCAACAGGGAATATTAGTATGTACACAGTTTAAACAATGATAAACCAAATGGAACAATGGTTCCAACAGTAGAGGTTTGTTATAGGAACATACCCATGTTGGTTTCAGTATGATGGCTGGATCAGTTTAGTGGTGGGGGAAGGGAACAGATTCAATTGACAACTGCTATCAAATATATTTGTCAGTATACTACTATTCACTACTCTACATTCTGACCACACTTACACTCTCCCTGGGTCATGGGGCTGCTACAGCACACCAGCAGCTGTAGATATCAACAGAGCAATTGTACCATTTTTTTAGTTATACACATCAGAGCAGTTTCTACACCAATTTCTTTACCTGTGGGCCTCTGCAGAAGAACTGTGTGCACATTACATTGCTGTTTCTACACATATTTCAGATTCACATATTAGTTACAGGCTCTGGAGTGTATGTTGTGCCTTTCACATACATCTACTGTGATATTCTCTGTGTGCAGGTTTCTTGGCAACTGGGGAAACTATCCGTGATACTTGAGGGTCTTGTCTGGGCCAGACTGCAGAGTGTGGATGTCTAGCTTGCATCTATATGTAGGACTGGGGCTGATCAACACAGCAGTTGCACACCTTTCATAGTTATACACATCATACCAGTATTTCTATTCAGATTTCTTTACCTGTGTGCCCTGTATGGAAAATGTGTGTGTTGCAGTACATTATTTTTTCTATTCAGATTACAGTTTACAACTGTAGAACCAGACTGAGATGTTAGTGTTGGTCCCTGAATTTGAACCATACTGTGTGTGCAAAATTTAACTACAGCCCTAATCCTTATCAGACTGAGCTACTGAGGAGGTGTTGTGTTCTGCTTGTGACATTTCTATCTAGTACATATCTTTGTGCACAGTACTTTTATTATGACATGTTGCATTATTTGTTTCCCATTTCAGTACAAATGATGCATACACAACAGACATTGGTGTCACTGCTTGTGAAACATGTGCACATTAGCTGAATTGTACATTTGTCTGTTTTACAACTACATATTGCAATTTAGATTCCTGACTACACAGTGTAGGTTTTAAGTCTGCACCTGTTAGCCTTATACATTTTCAGTACATTCACAGCTACATACGACTTAAATTGAAAGGTGAACACAGGACAATGCTGGCAGACAAACAACTAAAACACATTCTAATGGGAATATGTACTGTTGCTTTTTTTCAGTTATTTGACATGCCCATTCTAAAGTATGCAGACAAGCAGTGCTAAATCAGTTCACCTCAGTTAATGCATTCTGCAGGACATACACAATTCTATTTATCAGGTACAAGTGAGATGACACACACCAGTGTTTGGGATCAGATCACCTTTATTAGTTTTGACATACATATCTGTGTATGACACAGAAATCCACAATTACTATTCCTGCATGATCTGCACAGGGGAATGCTTTTCATTTCTAACTGTTACAGTAGTCCTGACATGGCACTTTCTTGGCAGGTTCACTCATACACACTTATCTAATACATATTTTAATATTCCTCTCCTGCATATTGTACCTTGTTTGCTACTGACATCTGTATTACACAGCAGCTGGGAATACTCCATTGTAAAACTGGCAGCCTGACACAGGCATTTATTCTTGACTTTTACAGCACAATTATATATACAGGCAGTACTACCATTACTATAATTTTGATTTGTTACTGCTAATAGTAGTGGGTATCCTGTACTCACCATACTACCGATGCAGCCAGGACAGTCACTGGGTGTGAGTCTCAACATTCTGGGACCTCTCTGCAACAGCTGTATGGGGAGACATCACACATTAATTACACCTGCACAATCACAAGTTGAACTTTTTTCATACTTAGAGATACATAACACTGCATTCTTAAAGACAGGTGGGACATCCTGTGCTCGGGCTTCTTGGATCCGCTGGTCCAAGAGTGCACCCCTCCTCCACTTCAGGTCATTATGGTGATGACGTACCTACTCACCAGTCCAGGATATGCCAGTGGCACTGGAGAGATCACGTGCAAGCTGGTCCCAGGCCTCTACTTTGTACTGCGAGTCCTGGTACTGGCCCTGCAGCAGCCTACCATCATGTTTTTTACCCTAGGAACCTAACTATGACCGTGAACTTCTGGATACCCCAACTTTGTGCTCAGAAGCACACACCTTCACCAATGCCAGAAATTTTGATCCTGCTGTGTGCAGTCCCAAATGGTTATAGCTGTATTCCCACCTGTGCGGTTTAAATAGGGCAGTCTTCCTGCATTTTTTTCTTGATTGTCCAGTTTTAATATGCTGCACTATGCTTAGCTCCATGCAAATCCACATAGCAATGCTTACACCAGCTAAGCAGAGCTGAAAGCAGGTAAGCAATGCTTACACTAGCAAAGCATTGCTTAAATCTATTTTTTTCATTAAATTTATAAATTATTTTTTACATTTATATGTTACATATTCCCACCCCTACTGTGCTATACATGAGCCATATGATTGACATCTATCATTCAAATTCCTTAAAAGTTTAGTAAATAATTTGGCAGAGGGGGGTTTCGAGCTGAGCATGTTCTACATGCTATACCATGGCAGTACCACTATGCTACAGCAGCATGATGATGTTTTTTAGCATTTTCAGGATTTCAGCCAGGCTACGCATAGCGGTGCACCATGCAAACAAGCTGCACACCGCTTAAACTTCGGATTTATTTGATGAAAAAAAATTACATTTTTTAATTTCTATTCCTTTCCTCTTGCCCTACTACTTCCATGCATGTAGGACAAGAGTGCATACATTTGGGGGTGTGCACTTGAAGGCTGCTGCCTTCTAGGTATTTGTGTTTTTTATTTTTTTTTTCCAGTGTCCACGGACACTGGAATGTTTACTATTTACATTTCAGTGTCTGTGGACACTTGTTTACCATATAATATTAGAGCCAGGATCTAATATTATATAACTTGACACTCATCTGTGTCAGAAAGTGCCATACAGCACTTTCAGAGTGAAGGGGGCATGTTTCATGTGCAGGCACTGTTGACACATGCCCCCTGTACTCACTCCTGGTTCGTGTCCATTTAGTAGCATGCCTTCATGCATGTGCAAGGTATGCTGCTATCCTATACGGACACGAACCACTCCATGCAAGAATGGTCTTATTTTTGCACGGAGCTTCATGAATACAGGGTATGCCTATATTGAGATACACACACACACACACACACACACACACATATATATATATATATATATATATATATATATATATATATCAAGTGTATATTTTATATGCATGTATGTGTATGTATGTATATATATATATATATATATATATATATATATATATATATATATATATATATATATATATGTATATGTATATATATATATATATATATATATATATATATATATATATATATATATATATATATATATATATATATATATAATGTGTATTAATACAAGAGTATAGATAGATGTAGACATATATTTACAAATATTTACAGTAGACTTCTGGTACTACAGTATACATGTTAAAATAAATTTGTGCAGATATAACAGCTGCAGCTTATTCAAAATGCAGCAGTCAGTTTTATAAACATACAAATACATGAATTGTAATAAATGTCATATAGCATTATATATGACCAACAGGAATTAAAAGGCTTGTCCTATATCATCAAAGTCCTTATACTATAAATAGGTCAGCATTTAGTAATGCTAGTACAAAAAATAAACAGCTGTCAAATTGTTGTGAAAGTACTTCAATGACAGAAAATGAAGAATACGGCAACTGCTTTTTTAACAGTGTTGATAGATATGTTAACAAATTTACAAGCATGAATACTGTAATGTTCAAGAAAACAGCAATGTAAGTGAGGCATGAAAGAATGCCTCCTTTGTTTTATGCACTGCTGTGTTTTACACGCAAGGAAGACTTTGGTACAAAACAGTGCTCAAAGGAAAACAAACTCTAGTCACAGGAAAAAACGTGTAGAGCTACTTTTAGCCCAGTCAAAACAAGTTGTAATGGCTGAAGTAGTATTCATTAGTACAATTGCCTCAAAATAGAACATGATTGGTTGGTTCAGGATATAGAATACAGTTAATTAATGAATGTGAGATAGTAGCAACTGAGATTCAGGAGAATTTCTAAGAAGTCCAGACAGTTCAGCAAGAACTTGAAAGCAAAATTAACTTCATGTACAACAATATGTAAATATAGCTTGTGTGCATAGTCTGTCTATGTAGCTGTACAGTGAGAGACTGCTACAGCTTGCATTACCACCCTCTGAGTTGAATAAAGCATTTTATACCAACTTTTACTTGTAGAGGTAATAGCTGAAATATAATTACTTTCCATCTGTTTTGTACTATGAGATTTCTCCTCACTGGACAGCCACTGCTGCTCTCTAATAGCTTTCCCTTAACAAGTTTCTTTACCCATGTTCATGTTACCACACACTGTACAATTACTTTTCTAGCTGAAATATGGGAAACATGCTTTTAGATTTTAGTAGTTACCATAACAGAAGAGCTTAATATATTGTCTTCACTGGAGATTCTTTTACTTGCAGGAGCCATATTTGATCTTGTGGATCATCTGTAACAGCTTCTCTGGCAGTAGTGTTCTGTGTACCTCCTTTCTTCTATCTCCTTGCTTGTAGAGCATACAAATTCCCCTACTTACCTGTATACCTTTTCCAATTTCTTCCTCTCTTACCCTTTAGGTAGTTTTAGCAGGATAGCTGTAGTGATATTTTGCATTATTTTACAAGCTACAGGAGACAGTTGGTCCTTCTATGTTGCATACAATACTATCTGAGAATGTGATTAGCTTGTGACATGGAGTCAGTTTTCATTGTAAAAGCTGGATGCTTTCATTTCACCTTGCATTAATAATTGTTATATTTTGTTGCTATTTAAAATGCCTTGAGTACTAACACCAGACTGTTGAAATGTACTGTTATTTAATTAATTTAATTTAGGCAGTGTTATATTTATTAAAGGCAAAGTGATTTTGTTTGGCGCTATAGTTTTAATACTATCACTTTTTCAGTGAGGGCTACCGTTCTAATACTAAACATTTGAAAGCAACAAGTCATGCTGCTGTGCAACACTGTTGCTAGTAATGTGCTCCAGTGCCATTGTTTCCGTAGTGTAGCTTCTGAATGCAGAGTATTCAGTACTTGAGATCTGCCTTTTGTGACGAAACTGTAATAACAATTACCTTTACATCTTAGGCTGTAACAATTTGCTCTTATATTTGCCTTATGTTCAACTGTTTTCTAAGGCTGGTTTGTCCTTTTTGTTATACTCTAGTTAAAAGCTGGCTACTGCCTGCACTAAATAGCACTAATATTTTTCAGATACATTTCATAAAAGAACTTGGCATTTGTATTGGAAAATTGCTCATCCCTTGCTGTTAATTTCACACTTGTTAATGGCTTGCTTGAAGTTACTAATAATAAAACCATAAAGAAGGAAGGCATAGTTAACTTTAGCGTTATATTTAGTCCTCTTATTAATTTTAACAGGCACAGCATGCACCCCTCCCATAAATTTGGAACAGAACAGGATGCTGCATTTTCTATTAATTCAACAGGCTACCTAGGAGTTATGACAGCAAATTGCCTCAACTCCAGTGTTGCTAACTTTTAACAAGCAGAAAACATTTGTAATCAATAAGATTTGAACTTGTTACCCAGAGAGTGATAAGACTAACAAGAAACAGAGTACAAAAGATTATTCCAGATAAAATCACTTTAGATAGCAGATCTAGAAGACTTTCTCTTTAGTCTTCTCCCTGTGGGAGGAATAAAGGCTCCTTGTTGAAGTATCAAGTAGTTTATTCAGTTTAGTAAGTAGATCACCAACAAAACCGATCCCTTCCTCTTAAGGTCACCACTTCAACAATATATCAAATACAAGAGACCTCTATCCCCGTGTCTATAACTTTTTGTGTATAGCCTCTACATTGCTTATGGTTCTGTAGATTCACTATCTCCCCTTTAAATGTAACATCATTAGTACATAAACATGCTACTCTATGACCTTGTCCAACCACGATATTGCTGAATGTATGTATAGGATGCATCCAATCAAAATTTAAGTAGTGATTCTTCCAGCAGTTTTTTCTAAACAGCTTAGTGTATGAGCATCCATTGTTCTCTTTACCTATACGTGCATCCAGGAAATCCATGGTAGCCCTATCACTATGTACTTTAAATCTCAAATAAATATGTCGTATTCTCTAAATAGTCAATACATTTCAAGGGGAGAAAGGATAAGACTTGTCCTTGGTTTTCCAGTTGGCATGGGAGTCATGAAGTGGAAGACAGAAAACAATTTGACAAGGACAAAGACTCTAATCCATGTGTGATGTTAAAGTATAGTGACTATAAGTGGGGTAAGTGATATTATTAATCAAAACTGGAAGATTCTCTTAAGTGATGACCAATTGAAAAATGTTGTAGGTGAAAAAACGGTATTTGGTTTTAAACGTAATAGCAATTTAAAGGACTTGTTATGTTGTGAGCTTAATATGAGACAATGATCTAGACATACCTCCAAAAGGATTGGTATGTTTCTTTGCAGAAATTGCAAGGCTTGTTAAGAACTATTTTGTGTATCCTATAACCAACAACAGGTATAATTTTAGTCTATATGCAGACTGTCACACTTTTAATGTTGTTTATTTAGCACAATGCAAACTATGTCCATGTTATTATGTTGGAAAAACGAATTGTAAATTGAAGGTTAGAATTCTGAAGCATGTATCGGCTATACGCCATAGGGACAAACATAATGCATTATATCAACATCACAGTTTCCAAGTCATAGTTTTTCTTTTATGGTTATACAGGTTGTTACTATGAATCAGAGGGGTGGGGATGTTTCCAACTTAACTGAATTTAATGAACTTAAATGGATCATTGAACTTGCTGCACATCATGCACAAGGGTTAAACAGAGCTATTCCTTTAAAACCCGCACTGAAAAAGAGGCGGGTGATGTATAAAAGTTGATTGGTCCATTGATTTTTGAATTTGTATATATTTGATGTTGCAAGTAACTGCGTTAGTACTGTCTGAAGAAGGGCTTTGCCCAAAAGCACTCACGTTGGTATTTTATCATCTTTTATTAAATTTTTTTTATTCAGCCTGGTGGACACAGCTCTTTGTTTTTTGACTTAAGTAGGGAGATGGATGAACATTCTTGTTCTAATCCTTGAATATTATTCCTTCATGAGGACAAGAACACTGACTACTGCGGCCTCCCAACACTTAGCTTTCCTTATCTGTCTACAGTAACTCATTCTCAGCCATCCTCATGTCATTTTAAGTCACTACCCTTCCTGCCCAGTTGATCAGCATTCCTAGAAGCTGCCACTCACATCTGTAGATTCCATCCTGTACCTATATTACATCAATAATCAACTACTAAATATCTTGCTAAACACCTTTCTAGTCTTACATTTCAACTACATTCAGACATTTCTAGACTAGTAACACCTTTTCTTTCCTCAAAAGAAAAAGATAATAGCAATTTATGACTGATTCTATAATTAGAATCAAACTATGAAGAGTCCTCCACTTAAATCCGAGCTTCTTTCCCCCATACATGCTACAGCACACACAACCCCATCACAAGTTAGTTTAAAATATTATTTAAAACTTGGACTGATTTCTATTAGGGTTACACATGAATTACGGTTGCTCCTTGAGAAACCTCACATGCTATCCATAACAGGAGCATTGGAAAAAGTCATTGTGGCTGATTTAACTATGTTAGACAGAATTTCCCAATGCATACTGACAACAAACCTGGAATACAAGTAGTAAGAATACTTCTAGTAATTAAAATGACACTAGACTACAAATCAAACAGATATTCAACTCAGATTACGCTATTAGTAATGCCCTTTGATTTTTAAGGCAAGTATACCTACTTTGACATCAGTGTAGCTCTGACTAAAGTCATATAAACTCTGCAAGAATTAGGTAACATGCATATATTCTGATTGTACCAAATGTAATGCAATACTTTTAGAAGACTTCAATATAAAGAATGCATTTAGTTCAACACTAAACAATAAAAGCAGTGATTTACCAAAACTGTACTACAACAACTAGCGAAGTATACAACAAGATCACATCACACCTCAGGTAATAACTTACTTCTTGATCCTATCATGCTAAACATCCCCCTCCACACACACATTGCTGTCTCAAAGTTAAAGATCAGGTCTTCTCTCTTAAGGGTCACTGTCCTATAGTATCATTTTGGTCATTCAAACCACTCAGACTCCCTTCAGTGCTAACGGTTTGTAGACCCATAACCAAATCCAAGAATCAGACCTGCACAGCCTGCTACATGACATCTCCAAAACCTCTTGTATACAAAAACAGATCCAAATATAGCCCACAAGTGCTTCTTAAACCAACTTTCTTAAAATAAAATCTCATATTCCCCAAGAGCTCAAGAGATAATTATGCACTTGGATAACTAGAGGAATAAAAAATAAACAACTTTAATTGGGCAAAGAAATCAAGCATTAAAATGTGGTTAAAGGGACCATCTGAGAAATTATTTGTATGAAGCCTAGCTACAAGAGAACAATGCGTCAAGAAGTACTAAAGCCATACATCTAAGACAAACCAAATTTGCTTTGGCTACATCTCAGGGCAGTTTTGAAAAAAACTATTTACATCTTACTAACTATATTGCTGAAAGATCAGGAACCCACTCATTTCCTCTCTCTCCTTCCTTCCACTCCATATAAAAACTGCATAGCCACAGTCTTGAACAATATAGCTAAAGAGACAAATGCATTCCAAAATCACTCTGTACTCACAATACTACCAACACATCATCATAATAATCTACTAACAGGTCTTTCTCCAACTTTCTGCTTCAAGTAAATATCCACATAGCTAGTGAGAAAAATCATGAAATTAGGCAGAAGTCAAGACTGAACTACATCAAAATCCTTCTTGCTTTCCTTTACTTAAGAACAACATTAATATAAACCCCAGTTCAACATCTGCAATCTATTACATTCTACTGGCATGAGTTTTAAACATACAATAATTATCATGCTTCCAAAACAATCACACGCATTTACTTCTAAACATTTTAAACGACTAGTAAACATCTCTTCTTTAGTAAATCTCTTTAATAATCTAGCTTATAAATGATTTCTTAACCATGCTAACAAATGTGAATTACTCATAGACATCCAGTGTGACTTCAGGAACAGGCTTACCACAATGATAGTACTTTATTCATAACTAATAGCATTTACAGTAACATGAATGGCAGTCTTTTCAATCCTGGGATATTCATTGCCATGCCACATGCTTTTGAAAAAAAAAAAAAAAAACAGACCACAACCTTCTGCTACACAAATTGGAAAAGCTAAGCTTGGCTCCAGAAACAACAAAATAAGAGGTTAATTAACAGATAAAATATTCCAGGTCTCAGAGAGATAAACCTTATCTGAAATTGAAAATTTCCACTGTGGAATCCTGTAAGGCTTAGTGTTAGGACTACTAGTATTTCCCCTGTTTTTTAATGACACAACTGTAGAACTACTCTCAGTAAATGTAGCATTTTATATAAACTCAAGACAAATCAATTACCAGCTCCTAGCAACATCTGCAAACTGACTTCATTGAATTGCTTAACTGGACATATACGAATAAATTACTTATCAATACTGATACATTCCATATCATGTGCTTTCAAGTGGTGTAATGCGTTTTGTCATGACTTTTAGCCATTTTGCTCTAAAAATGCTCTAACTATATAACCTACATTTATTTCCAAATGCAAATAAACAAAAATACATAGACGTGACAAATGACACCATCCTTTCTTATCATATAAACTACACACAGACACAAAAAGTGTAGTGTGCTATGTCACAACTAAAAGTGCACTATAAATGATCACACCTAGTACACAGTACAGTTATTTAAATTAACATACCATAGCAGTGAATGTTTGAATGATCACAGCTGTAATAGCCTCAGTGAATGTTTGAATGATCACAGCTGCAATAGCCTTAGCTATATGGGTTATATCCTGCTAAAGACATACCAGATGTCATGCTTCCAAAGCTTAAGGGCACCTTTCAAGCACCAAAACCATTAATCAGCTTGAGCAAAGCCGAAAAACAAGATTGATTTAGGTTTCAACTCCTTAAGAGCTTTCACTCCAACTAAGAGTGGAAGGATAGAGCCCTTAAGTGGTTAACACTAAGAGAATAAAAATAAAAGTCCTCACCCTGACAGCAAAAACATACAAATATAAGGAAGGTGGATTGAGGGAGTAGACACAGTAGCAGTGGTAATTTGAACATCTACAGTTATAGCGAGTTTACTTGCACAACTGCACTATGTTCACCATTTGGCCACAGCTGAAGTAGCCTTAGCTATATGGATACACTAGTATAGTTTATACTAGGAAAGATGAGGGGCCAGGAGACCCTGGAGAATGGTCCTAACAAAGCCAACTCTAGAATATGTGACACCCGCACTCTGGGCCAGTAATCAAGTAGCCTGAATCCTCACCACTGACATTGGAGAGAGAGATGTTCACTTGGAATACAAATGGATACACTCAGTAGTTCTAGTTGCAGACCTCTCTGCATCAAGCACAATTTCCCTTAAGAGTACAGAGAGAACACAGTCAGCCCGAGGTCTGGATTTCTTTAAGCCTGTCTTCCTCCAGGGCCCCAGTAAGGCTCCCCACTAGCACAACTATAGGGATAAGTCCTCAGCTGAGTGTCCAAGTCAAGTCCTCTAGCACCCTCTCTGTGAAACCAATGCTTTGTGACTCTGCTCCAAGCAACTGACAAACACACACACACACACACACACACACACACCCACTGTGTCCCCTTCCGCACAGGCTATAAGGTAGTTATCACTGCCACCAGACATTACAAAGCCAGCTACCTAAGACTCTTGCAAGGGTATCCAATTATAATCAGTGACATTAATAGTAATACAAATGGTAATGTTGGCCAAACATCTAGGCTTTATGAGTGGCCACAGTGCCAACAATAGATAAGACATTCAATGGTTAAAATATTCTCTATAGGACCAGCCACAATGAAAAGTTTCAATATTTTTAATAATGAATAATAAAAGAACATGTAAATAAGAAATATCTATTTACAGTAAACACCAGAGTTTCAATCGTGGGAAATATTGAAAATAACATAGCCGGAAAGATTCACACAATTACAGAAAAACAATACTTAACCATTCTCACTATATTTTCCTGGCTGATCTATAAAATTGTTGTTCCTAATTACTTAATAGAATAAGGCAAGATGAAGTAGGGGAGAGATCCTTCTATGTCATATTCCAAGAAACAGAATGTCCTGAGACTTTTGTCTCACTTAATATTAAAACATTATTTCTGTACAGAATGATATCACATACATTTGGTCATCTGACTTCTGGTTCCAGTGCAACCCCCCATTGCTAGAAACTGCCCGGATGTAGCAGCTACATGCCACTAATATACAAACAAGAGCATTACTCAGATCTGTTGCAGCATAAAACAATTACAAACTTCTACTCCTCCTATAGAGACTAACAAACCATGTTTCGTACAGAAGTTGCATCTCTGGCTTCATTCAAAACTGTGAGATAACATCTTAATGGCCTAGGCCAAGTAATTTAATTTCTTACTATTTTCCAAAGTTAGCTGGAGCAGAGCTTAACCTCTTCTCTTCCAGTATCCTCTGTTAACATATATATATATATATATATATATATAGGTTCATAGGCTAGTACTAGGCTAACTGCTCTTGCAAGCCATTTTAAGCCTAGCCAGTTATCCCCTGTGAGATTCAAACCCTGTACCTTGTGTTTGTAAGGCAAACACCTTAACCATTAGGCCACCCTCCCAACCTATATATATATATATAATTTAGGTACAATAAAATCGGAACCCCATTGTTTGTACATTTTTAACACAAGCAACTTTATAAATCTATTTTCAACACAAGCATCTGTATAAATCAGTTTGATATTCAAATAAGATATAATTATTTACTAAATTGCAGCTAACTGTGCTGAGATATGTTATACATGCACTGCCCTACTTCTCCTGGCATAGCTGCCAATACCTCACATCATCACATCTCTATGTCCTTTGAAAACACAAGTTAGTTTTACAAGTGACCCTTGACAAATATTGGTTGAGAGGAATGACTCTATCTGGGAATACAGTAAACCACACCATGTCTCGATAGCCCATCTGCATTGGCATTGCTAACCCCACTATGTTGCTGTACTGTCATACCATATGCCTGCAACCCTAGGCTCCACTTTAGTAACTTGGCATTTTGCTGTCTGGTGCACTGTAGCCAAATATTCCCCCTCAGACTCCTTCTGCCTCCTACTGCAAATACTTAGCACAAAGGCCTCCCTATCATGGCAAGGTTTCATCATGTTAACATGGTGCAATTTGGGCCCCTGCCTCCTGTCAAGCAGTTCTACCATGTAGTTAACATCACTGACCTTCCTATCCACTGTGAAGGTTCCCTCCCAAGCTGCCTGCAGCTTATTGTGTCTGACAGGAATGAGAACCATCACCTGCTGTCCCACAGCATCCTCTTGGGCATGAGCATTTCTATCATACCAGACCTTTTCCCTTTTTTTGTGTGCCTTACAGGCTCTCCTGAGCCAAGCCCATGAGCTCCCTATGCCGTGTCCTGAGGTTTAGGACATATACCACAACAGTTTCATTATGCAATTCACACTCACCCTCCTACTAATCACAAATCAAATTTAAATGCCCCCTCACCCTATGTACATACATCAACTTAAAAGTTGAAAAACTGTAGATTCCTGGGGTATCTCTATGTATGCAAACAGCAGATAGGGGAAATATTTGCCCCACTCTCTCTTAAACTGGTCTGCAAATGCCAGTAGCATGATTTTATGTGTAGAATTTAACCTCTCCACAAGACCATTTGTCTGGGGATGGTAGGGGGTGGTTTTTAGGTGCCTTATCCCACAGTGCTTCCACAGACAAGCCAGCACATCGGACATGAAATTGATACCTTTGTCAGTCAGTATTTCTCTTGGGAAACCTACCCTGCCGAAAATCTATAACAAAGCATTTGCCACCTTCTCTGTCTCAATAGAGGACAAAGCCATCATATTAGGGTATCTAGTAGCATAATCTACTAACATCAGGATATACTTTTTCCCTGTGGAACTTGTGGTACTCAGAGACCCCACAATATCCATAGCTACCCTCTGAACCTGCTCCTCAATCACAAAGGCATCAAAGGAACTTTGACCTTGTCTCCTGCCTTGCCTATTTTTGACACTACTCACAGGTCCTGCAGTATACTGTTACATCTCTTGCAATCCTAAGCCAATAAAAGTTCTGCATAATACATCTCTTGCAATGCTTTATGCCTGTATGAACTACAAAAGGAATGTCATGGGCTATGGTTAGAAGTGCCAGACTGTAGGCTCTAGACAGTACCAGCTGCTGTGCTACCTCACCCTCTAGCCATCCCTCAGGGGTCCACTTACTGTATAGTAACCCTTTGTTTCAGTATACAGATCCCCCCTTTCCTTGAGAGTCAGATGCCTCCTTAGCTACCCCCTTCAAGCCTTGTAATATAGGTTCTGGCAGTTGAGCCTGTTTCAGCTCCACTTTTGTCACTTTTCCCAGCTCCCCTTCCACAGGAAGTCTGGTATCCTCTGACAGCAGTGCCTCACTGTCAGCCTGAGTACTATCACTTGCCTCTGCCCTTGCAGTCACTCTGTTCAAGGGAACATCAGTACATACCAACAGCTGTGGCTGACCTTCAGGATCACTGCTACAGGGTAGCTCCCTCCCTAAAAATAGCCCCCTCACCAGCACTGGCTTCAGATGTGGTGTCTGTCTGGGTCTCCCCCAAGCTACCAGACCCACATGCCTCTCTCCAAGTCTCACTGTATGTAACTGCATGCAAACAAAGTACTGCATTATCAAAATCATTCCCTATCACGACATCTTCAGGGATATCCTCAAACACATCAACTTGCTTGATGCCTTTTCCACCCTCGTAATCAAGGTGAACCCTCACCAAAGGCATTTGGAATGGGGTCCCTCCTAAAGCTCTGACTGGAATGGATTGTCCAAGTAAATACTGCTCCTCTTTAACCACCGTATGCTTCACAATTATTATGTCAAAGGCTGTGTCTCTCTTAGCAGTGGCCTGTTTTCCATCCATTAATATAGGATATAACCTCTTGTGAAAATTTAGTACCCCTGCTTTCTACAGACAACTTATCACTGTCATGCTGTTATTTGCACTTGCTGGCTTCTCCAACTTTTGTCCCCCCCCTTGCCTCAGTAGACATCTGTATGATACATGGCCACACTGGTTATATTTAAAACATTTAACCCTTGGTCCTGGCCATATACCTGAACTAGTGGCCTTCCCTGTTACTGGTCAACTCTGTTTTCATGATTTAGGCTGTCCACCATGGGTTCCCTTAGACCCATGTGCAGCATGGGGTATCCCTTTCTTGTGCAGTGATACCCTGTTTGCTAAGTAGAGATCTCCTTTTTTCCAAGCTCATCTGCAGAGTTAAACTTTTAGTTTGCCAACCAGATTCGCATGTCCTCAGCCAAAGTGCTAAGGGCTTATTCCCTCACCAAAAGGTCTGCCGGCCCTTCAAAAGTGGTGACCTGACACCCACTTAATCACTTATGAAAATAAGTGCTTAACTCAGCAATATAATCACACGCACTCATCTGCCTTGCATCTATCCTCATAAAACATTTTTTTCTGTAAGCTTCAGGTGTTAACTTACAACATTCAAGTAAACATTTCTTTACTTTTTCATAGTTTAAGCAATCAATATCAGAGAATTTAGAAACAGCAGTTACAGCTTTACCATGGAGTAAGAGAGTAAGGAACCATAGCTAGAGCTCTTGGTCAACATTATATTATTTACATACTCTTTAAAATATACGAATAAAACTATCAAAATTATCACCCTCTACTAATTGTGGAAGAAGTTTACTGACCTTTATTGCTTCTGGGCTTCGATTATACCCTTTCCCATTTCTTCCATGACCATGGAAAAGAGTCAGCATCTCCCTCTAATGTTGATGCTGCTTCTCATTTTATTCAGCCTCTAAACACCATAGTCTCTTTGCTTAATATAATTCCAAACATTTGGCCTCCAGTTCAAATCTCTTTAACTCCAGATGGATATTTCCATCCTGTGAGGAAAAGGTGAACTGTCCTGTTTCTGAGGGTTGTAAATTCCTGCCAAAAGACTGGTTATTCTTCTTGTTGCTTGTCTGAGCTGTGACTAAGGCTGAAATCATTTCCTCTTTAGTCAGGTTGGCATGCAACAGTCCTATGGCTTTGCAAACCTTTTCCAACTGGTTCTTTATCAGCTTGCCATAATCCTCTGCTGACATCTTTGCCTGCTTTCCCTGACTAAACTATACTAACAAAAAACAAATAAAAACTGTTGTGAAATGAAACTCTGAATGTTTACCTTGTGGCTGCTGAGAGGACACACCTTTAGTGACAACTGCCTATAGGCTACAAAAGTTCAATTAATCTCCACACCACTGCTCACCAATATGTGAAGTCCCCACTCTGGGTCAGTAATCAAGGAGCCTGAATCCTCATCACTGACACTCGAGAGGGATATTCCCTTGGAATACAAATGGATATCCTCGGTATTTCCAGATGCAGACCTCACTGCATCAAGCACAATTTCTCTTAAGAGCACACATGGAACACTGTCAGCCCAAAGTGTGAATTACTTTATATCTGTCTCCCTCCAGGGCCCCAATAAGGCTCCCACTTGCACAATTGTAGGGTTAAATCCTCAGCTGTATCCTCCAGCACCCTGTCTGTGAAGCCAGTCATTTGTGTCCCTGCTTCAAGCAGCTGACACACACATACACACAATATGAGATCTTCTTTTCACACACGCACACACACACACACACACACACACACACACACACACACACACACACACACACACACACACACACACACACACACACACACCTGGGAAAGGCTGGTACAGATTTACTACAGTGCCCCTTCTGCCCAGACTATAAGGTAGTTATCACTGCCACCAGACCCAACAAAGCCAGCTACATAAAACTCTTGCAAAGGTATTTGATTATACTGAGTGAAATTAATAGTAATTCAAATGGTAATGTTGACCAACCAGACAGGCATCAGGAGTTTCCACAGTATTACAAACAGATATAAGTACTTTCAAAGGTTAAAATATTCTCTAAAGGGCCAGCCACAATGAAAAGTTTAAATATTTCTAATAATAAATAATAAAAGAACATGAAAATAAGAAATATCTACTTAGAGTAAACACCAGAGTTTCAGACACAGGAAATATTAAAAATAACACAGCTGGAAACCTTCACAAAATTACACAAAAACAATATTTAACTATCTCACTATATTTTCCTGACTGATTAGAGAATTGCTGTTTCTACTTACTTAATAGAGCAAGGCAAGATGAAGTAGGGTGGGATCCTTCTTTGCCAGGTTCCAGGAAAAAGACTGCCCTGAGACTTCTGTCACATCTAATATTAAAACATAAATTCTGTACAGAATGACATCACATACATCAAGTCATCTTTCCACCCAACCCCCATTGCTAAAAAAAACTGCCAGGATTTAGCAACTACATGTCAATAATACGCACACAAGAGCATTGATCAGATATGGTGCAGTTTCTGGAAGTCATAAAACAATTACAAACTTCTACTCCTACAGAGACTAACAAGCCATGCTTCTTACTAACACTGCATCTCTGTCTTCATTCAAAACTGTGAGATAATATGTTTTTGGCCTAGGCCCTGTAATTTAATTTCTTACTATTTCCAAAGTTAACTGGAGCTTAGCTTAACCTCTTCCCTTCCAGTATCTTCTTCTAACATTTAATTCAGTTACAATACAGCCACAACCCACTACTGGTACATTTTAACACAAACAGCTTTACAAATCCATTTTCAACACAAGCGTCTGTACAAATCAGTTTGATATTCAAATAACATATAATAATAATATAATTTATTAAATTCCAGCTAACTGTGCTGGCATATGCTACACATCCACTGCCCTGCTTCTCCTGGCACAGCTGGCAATACCTCACATCATCACATTGAGAAGGGAATCTTGTAGTGGTTTGTAAAAGTATGCATGGAGCACACACAAAAAAAAAAACAAACAAAAAAAAAACTCACAGGTGAAGCCAATGCCCTGAAGGAGTAAATCTTGAAACTGCATAGAAATTCCTCATTGTGTTCTGTATAAAAAAATGTAATAGCATGGGACTGCCACTTGGAGATAGTCTGTCTTGTTCTTTATTTTTACCTTCATAAGAAATGAATAACTGATTAGAGTTTCCAAAAGATTTAATTCTGCCAATATAACCATGGGATTCATTAAAAAAGTTGTATACAGTGTATAAATTGTGCTAAACTTGAACATGTGTTCATCTTAGAGTGATGAAAAGCAGTGTTCCTTGAATATGGTAGCCAGTAACCAGCAGTATATGTTGAGCAACACCTGTTTGTGGCCAGAACACCTGCTAGCAGCCACATTGAGGTGTAGATAGGTTCAAACACACATTATAAACAACAGGCTGTAAATAAGTTTAACCCCAGTATGTGAGCATAGGCAGAAGGTATAATACAAGGTAATTGCAACTTGAACTACATAAATAAAGAAGCAGGGAGAGCTTACAGATGGTGTCATTATATATAAATTCTTTACTGTACAACCACCAGTAATTATAATTATTGATCAGTATAGTAGCAATCATGCCCACTCAGGGACATGTACATTATTAAAAGAAAGGAAAAATTGACCAATGGAGATGAGCGAGAGAGAGAGACACACACACAGCTACTATGTAACAAAGTGAATTTGTAAATAATGAAGTTGAGAGACAAGTTAACCATTGTCAAGGAAAGCAGACATAGTAGGGAGCATTGTATATACTGCAGGTACTGCACATTGTCATGTATAGGGTCATAGGTATTTACTAGGCTAATGACCACAATGGCCTTTTTTTAACCCTAGCCATGCATCCCAAATCTCTGACAAGTTCTGATACTCTTGATAAGTGTAAACATGGGCCTGAGAGATAAACCATTTCCAGGTTATCTGTGCCCATCAGAGACATAGGTGCCAAACCAGGGATAAGCTTCCAGTTTCCCATCCATTTGTCCAAGTTGCCCTTGAATTGGGATAGGGACGAACTCTGCTTCTCATGGATGAGGAGCCTGTTCCATAGAATTGGTAGTCTCTGGGATACATACCTATCTCTCCAGAAGGTGCTATTTATATCAGAGGCAAGGTTTAAGTCTTTAGAATGGGTAATTCTGGTGCTATTTGTTTTGTGGATATGCAGGAGGTCCATCAGAGTGGGGTCTGACAATTCCCTGTATACCAGACATAGATCTCTCCTCAAAAGCCTGTAGGAGACAGAATACAGGGGTAGGGCCTTGAGGTGATCTGCATAGGACATTTTACTTATGACCTGTATTCTTTTAGTGAGGAATCTCTGTGGATGTTCTAACTGTTGGATATGCTTGCTTAGGTACATACCAAAGGGGGCATTGTACTCAATGATAGTTCTGATGAATGCCTAATACAGTGGAACAATGACTTCCTTGGGTTTAGATGCCATACCTTTGTTTATAAGTTGTGCAGCATAGAATAATTTCCTCACCATTGCAGACACATGATGGTCAATGGCTAGATTACTATCTATGTGTGTCCCTAAGTCCATGACTACTGGGTCAGCTCTAAGGGGTGTTTTGTCAATATGATAGTTACCAGGGATGGATGACTTCCCAAAGGATACTATTATGCATTCAATGGCATTTAGTTTTAGTCCATGGCCTGGCAGCAGTTGTTTGTCTGTATCAGCCCCTCCTGGAGAACATTTGTGTCAGTGCGAGATTCAATGACAGCTCCTAATATGTAATTATCTGCAAATTTAGTCAGCCAGAGATCACTGACGTTGGCCTTGACTTCTAAGAAGTAAATTCCAAAAAGAAGCGTGTGAACAAAGGAAATAATTTCATACACAAAGTTGACATTTGAACATATAGGTTAAATAATGTTTTCATTTTCCTTGCCTTATATCTGTGAGGGGAAACAAAAATGAAGTTATAATGGCTATGCGCATGCATACATAAAAATGGGGTCTTACTGAGAAGAATCTTGTATGTAAAAATCATTGCAATGACAATATTAAGTGTGAAAGGAAGCATTTATGGAAGCAAGCTGCGTATTGTTTGTGGTAGAAAATGTGATTGTTCATAAATGCCATGTACTTATGTACTGCAATTCAAGAGGACTTCACATATCCAGAACTGCCACTATGGCTAGCATATCAACAGAATACTGTGTTGCTATCCCTATTCACAGTTTTCTAAGTATAACATGTGAGATGTATGTAGTTGTAAAATGTGGGGCGTGGTCTTGTGACATATACTATCATTAACATTAATCAAGGCAAAACTCGTGTTTTATCATTCCCTTGACTACTGGGTAGGAATGCCAGTGTATCCCTTTGCATATGATGTATGTATGTGGATAGAAATATCACAGGTGTATAAGCAGCCCATATAAGACTCTGCCCCCCCAAAAAAAAAATTACATGTCAGCAGTATTATATGACATCAGATGCAGGGTAAATGAATCACCTGTCATTTTAAAATTGTTTAAATATAATGCATTTCTTTAAGTGTAAACCATTATATTACATGTTTACTAGCTCCTGCAAATGCCACACAATACATGTTGAAATACAAAAGTCTGTCATAAAGGACACCTGTGAATGCAATATAGCATCATCATGAACATTGCATTTTGTCCCAGAGTGAGCTTTGTTGAACACATCAGTAAGAACCTTTATGACAATATACTAATATAAATCACAGACAGACTCATAGGTGAATACTAGGCTAACTGCCTTGAAGGACCATTTTAAGGCTAGCTAATAGACCTAGATCAGAAACAAACTCTCTACATTGTGCTGATGAGGCAAAGACATTAATCATTGTGCCAAAACCTTTTCCTAAACAAATGGGGGTGAAACAATAACATCCACTATTAAGTGAACTGTTGCAAAAGTACATTTCACATACAGCAGCTGTATGCTGGCCTGTAACAATTGTTATCTTCTACATGTAAGTCACTAACTTCATTGCACAGACATTGGCAAAGTCAAGGTTATGAAGGCTAATTCTATTAAATTTTCACAATGAAGAACAAATGAGAAAAAACTATCTCATAACATTAACTGTAAATAAAGAGTGCACACTGGAAGCAAATAGAACCAGTTTAACAGTATTTATTATGGTAAGCAGTTTCACAATAAAATAAAAAAAAATTGCTTCATCAGACCAAAACCAAATCTTAAATATTCAATTTATATAGACTGTCTTTATGGCTGTTATTTGATTGGATAAGAATCTCAAGCTTGAAGACATTACATTAATAGTTTTTTGGAATGGTTTGTCTCCCCTAAAATGCAGCCTGATGCTTTAAAAAGGTTCCCGTTAGTGTGCCATATTACTACTGTTATTTTAAATCACTCCTGTCTGTTACTATTGCCTGGCAGACATACATTACCAGATTCAAACTGCTGCCTCTCAAGTTCAACAATCTAGAGAACTGTGTATTACTTGATTTAGTGACAAAATAAGTTAATGTACAGGTGGCAGACAGGGTATACCTCATGGTCTGTAATAAGCATTTTTCTAAATAAGCAATTTTCTAAATGGTCATTTGCCCCCTAAAATATCTTTTGAGTGATCAAAATGCTTTAGCTATGTTACTGTTCACACAACTGCCAGTTAGCTATATCTCCAGTTGTTGGGTGAGCTACTGTTGTCTGACAGTGTTGTCCAGCATCTGTACATTGGCAGATGTGTACAACTGCCTACCTAACTCCACATGTTATAGATGTCAGTATTAACTGCATGTGACACTGGAGAACTCTTTCCACAAGTTTCAGAGAACAACCATTTGAATGTGATAAAATGATCAATGATTTGAAAGACCCATGGTACACCCAAAAGAGATGGAAAGAGATTGTTCAAATGTTGGCTAACACTGTTTCATGTCACTACACTCTCATTAGGTTGGTTTATACTGGATTTGAACAGCTGTCTATGTAAGTCCACAAACTATAGAACTGTGTATTAACCACATGCACCAGAAGGCTTACTATAATTATGAGACAGGGAATATTTGAAGGCATGACATCATCACTGTCTTCAAGGCATATGTATGTCACTTTAAAAGTGAGTGAAATAGTAGTGTGACTTCTCTCCCCTTGTCAGTATCTTTCCTGAGCAGAGGTATATACAACGTGTTGGATAAATCAGTCATCCCTGTGACTGTAGTAATACACACTCAACATTATTTAGAGACTAGCACATTCAAACCTCTGCCTACCTAATTCCACAAGCTACAGAACATTGAATCTGCCTTCACTGTAGTAACAGAAGTCTGATAACAGGGATGAGATAAAGCACATTTCAATGTATGTCTTCATCAGTGTTTAGCAAAGCAGATGTTTGGCCACAAAGGGAGTGAAAGTGCTCAGAGACCCCAGTCCTGGTGTAATTCTAGATAACAGATCTGTGGCTAAAGCCATTCATACCTAGTTCTACAATCACTGACAGAAGTGAGTTATTTCTGGACTCAGACACCTGCCTATGTCAGTACAGAAGTTACAATACATTCCATTAATTGCAGTCACCATAACAGAAGTCTGACTGCCACTCTGAGATATAGCATATTTGAAAGGATTATGCCAGTTGGCATAATGGGTAAGGTTTTTGCCTGCCATGCACAAGGTACAAGGTTTGATTCTGACTTCTGGACAATGCCTGTTTGAGGTTTGCATGTTTTCCATGTGTCTCTGAGGGGTTCCTCCCATATCTTAAAAAACGTGATAAGTGTGTCCATATGAAACTCACCCAATAATTGAGCTGGGGGGCAGCAGCACATATTCTACACAGTGACCTATAGTGGGAAGAGTTGCACAGACCAACTGTATTGGACATATACAATAGTGTGCATTATCCTTAAGATAGAAAAATAGAGATTACAGACTGTGTGCCATGGCTAGCCACTTGACAGTGCAAAATATGGCTCTGGATGATTCAGTCATGTTGACTAACATTGCCAAACAAGCATGAATACTTGCCAGTGATAAGTGAGTTGAGGACCTGGCCAGTATCCATGCTTGTTTGGCAATGTTAGTCAACATTATATAGCCAAATACTGAAAACAGTTTATAAAACCTATTTGGCACCACAATAATATTTTACAGTAGTGAAATATACTGTGTATATTTATATTTATAAGATACTAGCGCTAAAACATTATAGCATTATAGCGCTAATATTTCTTTAAGAAATTGAAGGATTTTTGGCGCCAAAGGATGGCCTAATGGTTAAGGTATTTGCCTTACAAACACAAAATTCAGGGTTTGAATCTCACAGGGGATAATTGTCTAGGCTTAAAATGGCTGGCAAGGGCAGTTAGTCTAGTACTAATCTATGAATCTACTATAAAAAATAGGTTTTATAAACTGTTTTCAGTATTTGGCGTTTAGTTCTGAAGAAGCCCAGTTGCTATGGGTGAAAGCGCTTAACTTTTGAATCAACTTCATGAATTTTTAATGTTGTTTTTTGTTTTTGTCGACTTGTATTTCATCCTCTTTTCATGTTTTTGCAATAAACCGGCTTCTTTTTATCGGACGTGTGGCACTTATTGGTGGATCCTTACCTCACATTTTAGAAGTATGTGTGTCAAATGGCTTGATAATAGCTAACATGGTTCAGGAAGAGAACAAGTCACAAGATCACATACAAAAGTGGCCAAACTGCAACTCAGGTAGACTTCCTGCTTGTAAAAAAAAAAAGGGGCACTGGGTTTGAATCAGTGATTGCAAAGTCATCCCCAGTGAAATAGTTGGCCCACAGCATGAACACTGGTTGTCACAATCAGTTGCAAGCAGTGGTCAGAGAAAGCTCTAATATCTTCAGAGATCAGACTGAAGACTTGGAAGTTGACTGGAGAGAAAACACAGATGTTCATGGAATTAATCAGGGCTCTAGCACCTCAAGAAGTGGAGGAAATAGGTGGAGTTGAAGAAGAATGTCTGTGCATCAAAACAACATGTGTGAGCACTACAGAATAGATATGCAGCCAAGCCAAGTATGGAAATAAGGCATATAAGGAAAGGTGGTGATGGAATGCAGAAGTCCCTGAAGTCATCAAAAGAAAGAAGCAGTGCAAGAAAAAGTGGGAGATAGAAAAGACAGACCAGTCTAGGAAGGAATGCTAGTTAGCTAACAATCAGGCTAAGAAAGAAGTTGCAATAGCAAAAAACAAGTCATCAGAGGCACTCTAGCACCTTCTGGAAAGTGATACAGTAAATGGCACAAAGAACCTATATCAGGTTACAGGGCAAAGATAGAAGGATAAAGAAGACTGTCAGACAGTCTTTATAAGGGATGTCAGCAACAACCTGCTCACCATTCCACAGAACATCAAATGGCTGCTGAAGGTACTCATAGCAGTGTGTAGAAAAAGGCATATCCAGATAGCTGGAGAGTAACCATAGTAGTGTCAGTATTCCAGAACAAAGGGGGACATTCATGACTGTGAGCAGTACAGAGATATCAAGCTTCTGTAACACTGCATGAAAGTTCTGCAGAAAATAATTGATCAATAAACACAGAGAGTAGTTAAAATTCAGATTCAGATCAGGATACAGCACAAGTGACCCAAATGTCTGCAGTGAAACAGACAGATAAGAAGAAGTTATAGATGAAGAAAGAGTCCAACAGGACATTCTTAGACTTGGAGAAAGCATATGACAAGCTTCCAACAAATCTGATTTGGTCAGTTGCAGTGATTCAAAGTCCCAGAAACATCGGTAAAATTAGTGCAAGCTATGTACGAGGAACCAATGCCTCAAATACTAACAATGTTTGGTCTCACAGAGGGATTCCTAGTTAGAGTGGAAGTGCATCATTCCTGTTCATACTGGTGATGGAATACATTAGCCAAAAGGTTGGAGGGGACAGATCAAAAACGTTGTGCATGCAGATCATGCGGCATTACAGCCAGACTCTGAGTAAAAATTTCAGGAAAGAAAAGGGGAATGGAATTTTAAACTGAAGACGCATGGGATAAAACCAAGTACAGATAAGAGAGATGTACTGGTAGCAAATGGGGGAAATTATAAGAAACTGGGAACTAGCTTAGATGGGAAAAGCTTCAAGTATCTGGGAGGGGTGTTTGAAGAGAAGGGAAGTCTGAATGAGGAGGTCAAAGCTAGAATCTGAGAGGCTGCAACCAACTGGCACAGAGTATTAGTTGTAGAATATGACAGAAGATTGCCAAAGAAGCTGAAAAGAAAAGTGCACAAAACAGTGGTGGTACTACTGTATGCTATAGAAACCAGGTCAATAAAGGCAGAACAGTTGAGGAAGCTAGAGGTGATGGAGACAAGGTGTCTGAGATAGGTGGTATAATGCACACTGTGGGACAGATGAAGAAATGTGGCTATAAGAGCAGAAGCCAAAGCAGCTCCAGTTGCAGAAAAGGTCAAGGAGAACAGAATAAACTGGTTTAGGTATATGTGCAGAAAAGCAGAAGACAATCTGGTGAAGAAGATTTGGGACAGACAGGAAGAAGGCAAGGGAAAATGAGGGCATCCATCAAGGAGGTGGAGGGATTGTGTGACAGAAGTCCTGCTACAGGCAGGCATGAGTGTAGAAGAAGGTAAGAGAATGGTACTGAATAGAGAGAGATGGCAACAGATGACACAATGCCTTAACCTCTTGTAGAAAATGGGGAAAAAAGGGTTGATTATGATTGTTTTCAAAAGGAGGTGTGTGCTAAAAGTGATGGGCAAATCCTCTCCCAGTGTAAATCTATATAGCAGATCTATGGCTGAAGCCCTTCCTGCCTTGTTCTACAATCACACACTGATACAAGTGAGTTGTTGCTGGATTTGAATTCCTATCTATCTAATTACACAATCTAGGGTACATTCTATCAATTGCCCTTGTCACAGCGGAAGTCTGACTTTAAGTGTGAAATAGAGCACATTTGAAAGGATGTCCTCATCAGTGTATTGCAGAGCATATGTTTGGCTTAAAAGAGGAAGAAATGGATGGTGTAACTGTTTCTCCTGAGTGGAAGTGTACACATCGATCTATGGGTGAAGCCATTTATAGCTAGTATTAGAGAGAGACATACACAGTTATACTAATCAGTTACTGCTGGACTTAAACACCTACCTATCTAAATACAGCACCTAGAGGGCAGAGTATCAGCTGCAAGCACCGCAGGAAAAGTCTGACTTTACCTATGAGTTGCAACACATTTGAAAGAATGACCTCAACAGTGTGCAGCAGAGTGGATTTTGGCCTAAAAGGGATAGAAATTGATGAGCAATTCTTTTGCAATTAAAAACGTTTCTCCTGGGTTGAAGTGTACACATCAAATCTGTAGGTTAAGACATTCCTACCTAGTACTAAAGACACACTGCACACTCATACCATTGATGAATTGCTGGGTTCGAACACCTACCCATATATGTACAGAAGCTAGATTACTGAGTATCACCTGCAAGCACTACTGGAGAAGTCCAACTATATATAATAAAGCAAATTTGAAATGTTAATATCAACAATGTGGTGCAGAGGTATGCATCAGATGTTTAAGTGAAAAGGAAAATGTGTCCTGACAAGCAGATAAAAAAGCAATGTAATGATCACAAGCAATTAAATACTACTCAGATAAGTTATATATCTTTTCTTTCTTGGACACTGTGGTAGTGTGAGTGTAGTTATTTCATATTATGGTTTATTGCCCATGTAAATGATGGATGAAAATCATAGTTGTCAAACAGTGATGTGACAATCAAGCAGTGTTCATCATATTGATCACTGCTGCAGTGGCCTTAGCTATATGGGTTACAACCTGCCAAGGATGTAACAGCTGTCCTGTTTTCAAAGCTTCAGAGTACCTTCCATATAGCCAAACTGTCAGGCTGGTTGCACTGAGTGGAACAAAAGACAATTTTGGGTGTGATGCCCCCCAGAACTTTACTAACAACAAAGCGTATGCTCCCCTGCGGCTTTTAAGGATAAATGGTTGGCTTGTGCTGTTCCTTTGCTGGGCAGATTAGTTCCCTTTGGGGAAAAACTTCCATTTTCCTATTTGTGTTGCTGTTTTATCTTATTCCTTTTATTGACAGTTATTTAAAAAATAGGAGTATTACGTTTTAACAGACTGTCATGAGACTGTAACATACTTTTAAACAGAGTTTTAATTTTTCATGTCATTTTAAAAGTGGTGTAAACCAAATGAAACATTTTTTTCTGTAGAGAAATTGTGTTTATTTTACTTTTTTGAGGTTGGTGTAGCGTTTTAAAATGATTTTACTGTGATTTTCTGTCACAAAATTAACTTTTATAGACTAGTAGCATTTATTGGAATTTGCTGCTTGTCTTACTTAGGAAAGAGGCACCATTTTTAACTTGACCATGGAACAGACTACTAGTTCCATGGCCAGTTGTTCCTTCTTTCAACCAAAAAAAGTAAAAAAATAAGCATCAGCCTTTGCCAACCCAGCATGCTAGCAATTTTCCTCAGCTGCAGGTGGATGAATCTGCTGTGGTTATTTGTTGTACCTCAGGCCACCCATCTTTTACAATGGATCCCTCTAGTGTAGCCCCTGCAGCCACTATGGACCAGGGGTTAGTCACATCATCTTCAGCTGTTGGGAAAGGGAATGCCATTCTTGTTAGTCCTAGGACCGGAAACAAGGAAGGTTTCCCTGCTGTGTCAGCACACTGTACCAATCCCTGGGGAAGCTGCTGCTGCCATTAATAAACTGGTTGACCCCATTTTCCTGTCAAAAAGAAACAGGAAACCATACATGTATCTACTCCACTTCAAATTTCTTTAGATAGGAGTTGTTTACTGGGTCTGGTTCAGGGTTTAATCCAGATTATTGATCCTTCTTGTAAGGCAGTTTCTGTTAAAAGAAAGAGAGATGCCTCTTTTCCTGAAGAAATTCAGGATTCTGAATCTGAACTGGAAGATACTGGCATAGATACAGTTTTATTTTTGCATTTCTGATTCAGACTCAGAGATCTCGGTTTTTGTTTCTCCCTGTGTGTGTGTGTGTGTGTGTATGTGTGTGTGTGTGTGTGTGTGTGTGTGTGTGTGTGTGTGTATTTGTGGGGGGGGGGATAATTCTCTGGTACTATTGATAGAATATGCCAGTATTTTCAGTGGGAGAACACTGAAGTTTCTCAATCCTTTAGAAAATACTATAATTTGCTGGAGAAAGATGTTCCAGATCCTACACCCATTCTTCCTGCTCTGTCGTACAGGATGAGTGTATTGCTCCTCGCAATTTTCCTGATAGTCAACCAGCTGTCCTTAAAAAGGCAGACAGAATGTATGAAGTTTCTCAGTCTTTTAATACACAATTCCCAAGCCAGACTCAGCAGCTATAGCTCAAGTTGATCCCACTGTTGCTAAACACCTAGAGGATTCTGATCCTATTCTGTCTGATAAGGATGAGAAAATTATTGATAGGTATGGGGAAAACGAATACTTTTGCAACTTTGATTTTCAGAATTTTAAAATAGTCAGGATCATATGTTATGTTTTTTCTAATTGTAAAGCATGAAAAATGTTTTACCTACAGTTTCATCTTGAGAGGAAAATCTGTTTTAAATAACTTTTGTTTTTTTCAATTGCACAGGTAACTATTCATTGTTTACAGTGTTTGTATGACTCTGTTGATAGTTCTTACAAGTATATAGCAACTGATACTGTTTTGAGGAGGTTTCCATGGCTACATTCTCAGAACATTCCAGATGATGTTAAAAAGGATATTTTAAACTCACCTTTCAATAGACATTTATTGACTCACTCCTCTGTTGCAGAGGTAATCAAAACGTGTGAGGAAAGTGTTAAGCTGATCCAGAGAATCCTTAATATTTTTTAGCTTTCCTTTTCCAAATTTTCCAGGATATTTCTTATCTACTCATCCAGTTTTGGCAAGAAGCAGAAAAAACAGTATTAAGAAAATACAGGTAAGCAGATGTTTAAGAAGAAATGGCAAAGGGTTCTAAAAAAGGGTCTATATCGTATTATCGGGTGATGAAAAGAGCAAATGCTCTTTCATCGATCTGATAATGTCGAAAGGAGAAAATAGCGGAACATCGATTTTTTTTCCCCAGGGAAAAAATTTTTTGGCCGTCTTCAGGACTTTGCCAATTCCTCCACTATGGTGCGATCTCAGAGTTGGTATATTTAAGTAGGGGGTTGGGGTGAAGCCCGTCCCCCACTTAATTTTGTGTTTAAACTTTTTTTTTTTTTTTTGCTGAACAGCAGTTTTTTTCCCTGGGAACAAATGTGCTGTTCTGTGTGTTTGCGTTTTCGTGATTTTGACATTATTGGCTCGATGAATGAGCATTCGCTCTTTTCATTGTCTGATAATGTGATGTAAACACCTAAAAAGTCTCGAATGTCCAAAAACGAAGGACAGCCCAACAAATCTAAATGACCACTCAGGAGATCTTGTGATCCCCGCCCACCTTGGAACATTTTTTTTTTTTTTGCCAGAAGGTCGGAATCTTCATGTATCTCTTGCCAATAGGTAGTTTCAGGCAAATGGGTTCTGAAAATCATTCATAAAGATTACAGATGGCAATGAAAGGAAATTCTTCCTTTCCATGAGGTCATTCCTCATCCTCCAGATCAGACACTTTTGTTTCCTCTGGTTCTTTATCACATGCTGTTCCAAGCGATATTAGAATGAGTTCCACCTTCCCAGGTAGGGAAGGGTTTTTATTCAAGCATGTTTCTAGTGCCAAAGAAAGAAAATGCTTGGAGACTAGTTCTGGATCTTTCTTTCCTATACCTGTTTGTGATAGCACCCAAATTCAAAATGATGTCACTTCACTACCAGCTACCTCTTCTTCATTTTCAGATTTTCTGGCAACACTAGATTTAAAAGATCTATATTCATCCAGACTTCAGACATTTCTTAAGGTTTTGTGTTTCTGGATCACAGTATCAGTTCTTTGACTTAATCTTTGGACTACCCACTTCACCAAGAGTGTTCACAAAGTGTCTAGCACTAGTTATCTCATTGCAGGCTACAGGGCATCCACATTTTTCCATATTTAGATGACTTGCTTATCTATGAATAATCTTTGTCAAAGTGTAAGGAATCTCTTTCTTGGGTGAAAGATCTCTTACACAAGCTGAGATTCCAAGAGAACATTCAAAAGTCTTATTTAATTACTTCACAGAGGATTGTTTCCTAGAATATCAACTAGATACCTCAGCTCAAAAAGATTTTCTTTCATAAGGAAACAGAGATCACTATCTAGATTTGTTTCTAAGGTTTTCCACTCAGACTTTGGTCACTGTGAGGGAATATCTCTGAATTTTGAGTCTCATGATACCCCTGGCAAGACTCCAGATGAGAAGATACAGTGGTATCTGAAAATCTTTTTGGTCCCAGCACCAACACCCTTCTTCTTTTCTTTTCAAATTCCAATGCTGGGGTTTGTCAGAAAAGAAATCATTTTATTGAGACAACAGATATCCTTAAATCCATGTCTTCCCTTCCCTTCCCTGCTCTAGAGAAGTCAGTCACCACAGATGTCTCTGACTTTGCTTGTGGAGTATTTTCAGGAAGGATAAAAGAGCAGGAGGTGTGGAAGACCAAGGACAGATGTAAACACATAAGTATCAAGACAATGCTTCCCCTGAAAAGGCACTCATACGTTTATAGGTGAGTACTAGGCTAATGACCACAAGGGCCTTTTTAAGCCTAGCCATGCATCCTAAATCTCTAAAAAGGTCTGGTACCCTTTGTAAATGCAAGCAGGGGCTTGAGAAATTAAATAATTACAAGCAGGGGCCTGGGAGATGAGACATTTACAGACTTCTTGTGTCTATTAGAGACGTAGATGTCAAACCAGGAATTATTTTCTTGTTCCCCATCCAGTTTTCCAAGATACTCTTGAATTATAGTTAGAATAGAACTATGCTTCATAAGGATGGGGAGCCTCTTCCAGAGAATGGGTAGTCTCTGAAATACATATCTGTCTCTCCAGCAGGTCCTGTTTATATTACAGGCAAGGTTTAAGCTTTTAGAATAGGACATTCTGGTACTGTTTGTTTTGAGGATATGCAGGAGATTCATAATGGTGAAGTCTGACAATGCTTTGTATGCCAGGCATAGATATCCCCTCAGCAGCTTATAGGAGAAAGAATATAGGGACAGTGCCTTGAGGTCATCTGATAGGGCATGCTACTTATGCCCTGTATTCTTTTAGTGAAGAAACTCTATGGACATTTCAATTGCTGGATGTGCCTAGGTAGGTACATACCAAAGGGGGCATTGTACTTGATGACAGGTCTAATGAATGTCTAATGCAGTGGAACAATGTTTTATTTTATAATCAGAAGCCTAGGGGGAGAGATGCAGACCACCCAGACAAAGCCATGTGGTCTGTTGAGCATCTCCTTCCATGCTGACAAATATTAAATATTTGTTACATTACTAGCCCTAAAATAATTAAACCATATATATCTTGCTTTCATTTTTCAAATCATATTTGACTTTATTACCATCAAAATTTTGATTGTACACTGTCAACACTACTTACATGAACTCTGAACTTCCACTGCTGAAAAAGATGAATGCTGATATTCTGGGCCACAAAATCTTGCCCCCTTTTTAACCCATGTTAGCACTTGTTTTTAGGTGTGGAGCGGTAGGAAATATTGACATTCATTTTTTTTGGCATTCTGAAAAATTGGCAGTATGGATTTCACATAAAGTTCTCAATGATATGCATAGTAGACTATGTGGACTCAACATTTTGATGGTAAACCTACTTTACCATGTGTGTTTCCTCTTTTCTACTGAGTTTCACCATGTATTTTTTCTCTATTGTACTGTATCATGTAAATGCATGTACTAGCATTTGCTAACTGTAATACTTTTAACTTTTAACTGTATTTGCTCTACCCGAGCTTCAATTGTAACTGAAAAGATTTAGATGACTAGTCCACTTACTCAATTTTCAAGCAAACAAACAAACAAACAAACAAAAACAAACAAATTTCTTTTTCATTCTAGCTGCCACTGGGTTGTCTCATTTTATTATATTTGTAAGTCCATGTGGCCCACATTCCTGTTAAAAATTTGTAGTAATGGAGTTTCTGCCAGCCACTGAGTTAAGCTTAAAGGAAAGTCAGTGTAAGAATTCTGTAAAGATCTACTGTATTAACCCAACGTCTAAGCATTACTCCTACCTGGTTGTAAGTGACGTAGAACTCTGTATATACTACATGAAGTTCCAGTGCTAGTAAAATTGTCTTGCTGTACTAATCAAGCTGAGCTGTTACTTTCTATAACATTTGTTTTTACTTTCTCCTGTTGTACTTCACACTAATTAGGTTTTCCCATGATTTGCAGAGCAATAGAAATTATTTTATCTGAATCATCCTGTTAATCTAATATGTTTATGTACCATGCATCTTTCTGTCACTGTATTTCACTGTTTATTGTACTAGTAAAGCTTTTTGATTTCTATGGAGCATTTCACTCCAAGCCTACACTAAAATTGGGTTCTTCATAGCTAGACAAACCTGCTCAGCAAAGCATAAATAAATCAACTTGGTTTGTATTTTTGATATATACCATATTGAAGAGGTTATGGTAAGTTTGTCATGTCCTGATACATTTACAGATTGCTTCGGCAAAAATGTTTCATCAAAAAGCAACTTTGTGGTCCTTGGTAAAGTGAGGTAAAAGCCCCAACACAGAGCCCTAATTTAGAAAGCTAAATATAGCATTCTTTGAGGTCACACAAACTTAAAGGAGGTTAACAAATTTCTGAAACAGACCAGACAAATTTGTACAAAATGGCATCACTAGGCATTTTTGCTGTTTGTTTTTTCTACACCTGCTTGTTCCATAATCTTCAGCCCCATCTCCTATTGCCCCATTCATTCTGTGCTTCCTCATTATCCAACGTAACAGGAAGATGCAAGAGCACAGTAGCTGGGGATCATAGCTGTCATCGTGTGGGGTTAAGAGGTTTTTGTATGTTCCAAACTCTCTTTTCCTGTGCTGAGACAATATGTATGTAGCACCTACAGTAGTGGTGTTTTTTCTGTGCCTCTGTGTACCTGGCTTTACTACACCCTGACACAGTGTATGGTAAGACAAATCTGCTGTCCTTATAGTAGCTCTTTCTTTTGATTTATCTTCTGGAACCATCTTTCAGTATCAAAGACTTAATAACAGCCATCCCTGCAAGGGGTGAGCTATGTTTGTCTGATCACAGGCACCCCCTTAGCTAGTTTCTCCAGAAGCCCACCATGCTAATCAAACCAGGTCACCTGAGCTGCAGTTGGGACTTTACCCATCTAACTTAAAAAATCATTTTGCTAATACCTAGCTTTAATGCAAACCTGTGAATATTGCTGGTATAGTACTGAAGAGAGAAAATCTTCAAACACTGTTTATGCAGTAAGGTGTTCTGAATATTCAACATATCACATAATTTCTTCTAGGTTTTATAGTAACTTTTTGTAACAAAATAATAAGCTTACTGAAATAAGGAGGAGAGCAGCGAAGGAGATAGTTATAAATATTAAAAAAAACAAAACAAAATGATAAATTATAAATGTAATGTTCAAGCACATTTTCTCTCCTTTACTATGTGACTTTACTATATACAAACTTAGCCTTTTAATATTTTTCATTATAGAACTGTATTACATAATCAAAAGAGAAAATTCACAGTCATCATACTTTATCATGTAAAACATTAGCATATCAACTAGTTTAACCCATCTGTAAGCCATAATATTGCATTAAACATGTAAAATTAGTACAACAATGTTTTCAGTGCTATCACAATAAATAAAAGCATCATAACTGGCACATTATTCCATCTTGTACCTATATATATGTATATGTCTTTCTTTTCTGGAGTTTAGTGGAAGAATGTAGATGATGACTAATGTAGCAGCTTTGTCTAGCTTTGGCAATAAGGTCTGGATGCTTGGCAGTCTTTTTCCATATGAATATAATCCATATTTTCTTTCTTATTATGACATATATCAGTCATTTCTTGCCCCCCCCCCCATTTCATCGCACCTCTAAATTGTACACATGATTATAAAGCTCCCAGCACTTTATATGAGATGGACTTCCGTATGACCCCCTCACCAAATTAAAACAAGGCTTCAAAGAGAGAGTTTCACTTATTTAATAAATATCTATAAAAATGGCTTGCTTAACAGGAAATCTATAGTCATAAGAGAATGAATGTTTGCCAATGCCATAACTATTAAGATCTTACTACAAAATACACATAGTTGCAAATATAGTCATAGGTCTAGTTTTATTACTGAGTATCTTACCCTAATATCAAAGAAAGATATCCATTTCTAAGGAACTGGCAATGGGAATATCAGATAAAACTGCTAATACTTTCAGCACACCACTTCTTCCAAAATAATAGCTTAGCATGAACAAACTACCTTATTGTGAACCATTATATAAACATTATGTCAGCTCATTTTCATTGAATTGAGCTAGTGAGCTTTGCCATTGTAATGGGTGAAACAGCTATCTTCATATTGCTTCTACAATGTGGCTGTATATAATGTAGTGGGGTATTTTAAAACAGTTTGGGATTATTGACTCCCCCCCCCCCCGCTCAGTTACCACATATTGGTATTACTAAAGTTGCCAAGTTATTATTTTTTCTAATGTTCAATAATTCCTGGTAGGTTAGTCTGGGCTATTAAGATAATAATATTGTAATGCCTTTCATCTTGTAGTCTTGTTTTTGATTCCCTCAGTCTCTGTTTACCTATATTGTGACTCTGGGCAAGGCATAAGACAGTACTAGCAGGTGACCTGTGAAAGAGGCAGTCATAACTAGTGGGTTTGCCAGTTAAAAGTGAATAAAAAAAACAAACCTTAGAATCAGTCAGACTTCTAGGACTGTTACCAGCCTAACTTATTTGTAAAGGATTATACAATAAAGTGTCCAGGGTGATTACTTGGGCCATAATGAAGCATCCTGACTACCATCACATAAGAGTTCAAGAAATGGCACTTTGCACTCATATCTTACACCATAACCAGCCAGTTAAGTGATTACTTTATTTAAGAGTTGCAAACTTACCTTGAAAATGCTAAAATATTGATAGTGCCCCTTTTCTACTGTCATGTTCTTTATCATGGGAATTCTGACTGGAGCATGGTGTGCTGGAGATACTTACATGTAGGAAGTTGCTCTACATGTTTTTACTACCACTGTGTACAGGCTTGTAACATGCTTCTGAGATTATAAGCAGTGTCCTCTACTGTTTAATTAGTTAAAAAATACATGGTAGTGGGAAACAGAGGTGTTAGGTTTCTCACTGGTACTCACAGATTTAGTCTTATCATAGGATCATAGGAGGTTACTAGGCTAATGCCCCCAGTGCCCTTACAAGCCTAGCCAAGTTCAACCCATCTTCCCAAGGGTGTCTGGTTCAAACAGGCAGTAAAATAAGCACCTATTGCCTCTATTCAAGAGGGCCACAGATGGAACCCCTGGGATGAATTTCCAGTTACCCATCCAATCATCAAAATTTTATTTTTTATTTATTTTTATTTTACATTTGTTGACCGGGATAGTCCGACTGGATGCATGTCCATTTTCAGCGGAGGCCCGGGGAGAAAAGCTCCAATGGTAAGCAGATACAGCATTACATAATACCAGCATTACATATTACAAACAGACTATTTACAGAGATTACATAAGTAAGCAAGTTAAACAAGTTCCACAGGTTACAGTTAGTCCTGAGCACAAGTCAGGATTAAATTAAATTACACAGTAAACTGGTTAACAGATTTTTACACATTCTAGAGAGAGTTAGCCAGGCTTGGTACATTGACATAGCCAGTTAAGTGACAAATGTTGTTTGAGTCTAGTTTTAAATTGACCTAAGGTGGAAAGTAAGGTAATATCAGCTGGAAGAGAGTTCCAGGATCTACTTACAGAGTTTGCAAAGAGAGAATCATCGGCTGTGTTATTAATTTTGCTAGTCTGAATTAGTAGTTTGTTAGAGGATCGAAGCGGTCTAGGATTGTTATAGGGGGTGATAATATTTTTAAGTGCAGGAGTATTGTCCGGATTATAGAGGATTTTATAGGACATAATCAGTTGGTTATGCTGGATTAGGCTAGGTAGTTCAAGCCAACCAAGCTGATTTAGATTGATGCAATGATGTGTCCTAAAAGGCAGCCCAGTGGCAAACCTGGCAATGTGGTTGTAGCAAATTGAGAGTTTGTTAAGGACAGTCTTGTTCAAATTCTAGAGTAGAGGAGATGCATACAGAAGGGTTGAAAGAAGGTGAGAGCGAGCTATGGCAATTTTAGCTGGAGGGGTTAGGAAGGCTTTTATTCTGTAAAGTGACCCTAGTTTTTTATTGATGGTTTTGATAGTTTGGTTAAATTACACTTAAATAGGGCCAACGAGTGGCTTTCTTTAACACGAATAGGAAGCTTGTTCCAAAGGTGAGACAACCTCTGTGAGACAAATCTGTCTTTCCAGAAAGTTCTGTCTTGACACTTTGTCATAGGATCATTGGAGATTACTAGGCTATCGACCTGGAGGTCATTTTAAACCTAGCTGGTTCATCCCAGTGTAATACCATAGAAATGCAAGTCAATACCCATGATTGCATTTAGTGATGACTACCCATGTCTAGGAGGGTTGTGGACTCTATCCCTGGTAAGAATTTATGGTACCCCATGCACTCGTCTGGGTTTGTCTTGAACATTGTCATAGAGGTGTTCTGATTCACATGAATTGGTAGCCTGTTCCAAAGATGTGGAAGTCACTGGGAGATAAATATGTCTCTCCTGCATGTCCTATTTAAGTCGCAGGTCATATTTTGGTCCCTGGAGCAGTTAGCCCTAGTGTAATTTGATTTACAGATATGCATCATAGGTTCATAGGTTCATAGGTGTGTACTAGGCTAATGGCCCTGGAGCCTTTACAAGCCTAGCCCATAAATGTGCCCTTGCATCGTGCCGCCCAATGTTAGTTCCCAGTGCCTCTATCAAGTAGAGCCACTGGAGTGATCCCCAGGGTGAGCTTTCTATTATCCATCCACTCATCAAGATTTCTCTTGAAGAAGGACAGTGAGGTGTTCTGCTTGACATGTATGGGAAGTCTCTTCCATAGCATGGGCAGTCTCTGGCTTATGAATCTGTCCCTCCAACATGTTCTGTTGATTCTGGTAATGAGGTTGAGGTCTCTGGAGAGTGTGGTGTGGAGGGATTGGGATTTCAAGTTCATTAGGTTTGGTTCTTGGATTTCTCTGTAGACCAGACATAAGTCTCCACTAAGAAGTCTATACGATATGGAGTATAGTGACAGGAACTTTAGTCGGTCTGTGTAAGGCACATGCTGGAGCCCTTCAATCTTCTTTGTTAGAAACCTCTGAAATGGTTTCTCTAATTGCTACAGGTGCTTAGTATGGTACATGCCAAATTGGAAGTTATACTCAATTATGGGCCAGATAAGTGCCAAGTATAGGGTGGTTATAACTTATTTTGTTCTCGAGGAGATGACTTTACTAATCAAGTGTGCTAACAGAAAGCTTTCCTTACTACAGTAGACACATGGTGGTTAAGGTTGCAGTCAACTTGTGATCCCAGGTCCCTTACCACTTCACGGATACTTAGGGTATCGTTGTTGATGTGATAGTGTGAGGGGACATTGTTTGTGCTGAAGGAAATGATGATGCATTTCTTTGCATTCAGTTTGAGACCATGACTAATACACCAGTCATTAGTCAGTCAGAGACCCTCCTGGAGTATACTGACATAATTTGGGGAGTCAATGACTGCATCTAGTTTGCAGTCATCTGCAAGCTTGGTCAGCGACAACTCCTTTGTTTTCACCTGAACTTCTGAGAGGTATATACCAAACAGTATGGGGCCCAGCACTGACCCCTGTGACATCCCACTAGTAACAGGCCTGCTGGTTGATGTGGAGTCACCAGCTTTGATAGTGTTTGCCTGGTTTGTGAACCAGTTGGCAAACCATCTTACAACAAAGGGGCTTAAATTCAGTTTGCTAAATTTATCAGTAATGCCTGAATGTGGGATTGTGTCAAAAGACGTTGCCATGTTGAGGTATGCTGTGCGCACAGATTTGCCCTCATCAATGACCTTGGTCACATTTTCAAAGAAATCCAACAGATTTAACAGGCAAGATCTTCCCTTCATGAAGACGAATGGGATAGGATCCAGGGTTTGGAGGTCACCTATGTCTTTATTTATGAGGTCCATAATGATACGTTCCATAGCCTTGCAGATGTGGCTGGTCAGGCTTATGGGTCTGTAATTCCCTGGAGGGGAATAACTGTTGCTGTTCTCCATTCTGCAGGAACAAAGTCCATGGTTAGGCTATGACTGAAAAGGGTACTTAGTGGTGATGCTAGTACATGTTTTAGCCTGTTTAGAAGACAGCCTGGGATGTTGTCTAGTTCCATAGAGGCTGTCTTTTTTTTGCCTTGGGCAAAGCTTTAAGGACCTGCTTTTCAGATATGTAGGGTGGAGGGTGATTGGAGTAAGGGTGTTGTAAGTTAGTAGGGGATAAGGAAGTGACATTTTCACCAAACCTCTCCATTAGCAGGTTTGTTTTCTCTGTGGGGTCAGTGTGTGTGATGTTGTTGGCCACTAGTTCTGCACATGCTTGGATCCTACCCTTTAGGTTACCTACATAGCTGTCAAAGGCCTTATAGATATCCTTGGCTGTACTTGGTAAGTTTCTCTCAAAGTAGCCCTTGTAGGATGTGACAAGTTGTCTTACTTGCCTGTTGAGGCTGAAGATGTTGATTTTCCATTGTTGGAGTGTTGCCTTTGTTTTCTTGGACAGCAACTTTTTGCATTTATTGTAAAGATTGTTAATGCTGGATGTCCACCATGGCAGCTTGTTTTTACTTGGGCTCTGGCTTTGATTCTTTCTTGTACAGTCAATTTTATACACTTATGCAAGTGATTGTACCGGGAATTTGGGTAAGCTTCAGCATAGTTACAACTTCCAGCTTGGGGTGGGGCTTGAAATGCATTTATACCTTCAACTAGGAGAGTAAAGTTTGCCTTGGTGAAGTTTTTTAGTCTGATTTCACACATTGTGAGTTCTGGTGTTAGTGCCAGCTCAAAGGTGACTGATTTGTGGTCAGTTTTAACTAATGAGGGTCCGACAGTTGTGGTAGTGCATCTTTTTGACATGTTGGTGAGGACCAGCTCCAGAATGTTTGTTCCCTTTGTTGGGGTATGGACAATTTGTTCCAGGGCATTTGAGTTAACAAAGTCAAGGAACTTTTATACTAGTGAATTAGAGCTGGTGTAGGTTTCCAAGTTGATGGTGGGATAATTGAAATCCCCCTAACCAGTGTGTTTGGTAAAATTTGGATTGTCTCCAGTTTGATGAAGTAGGCTTCATGGGCATTGAGACCCATGGAGGGGGTTCTATAATCAGCTTTGACTTGAATGGCAGTCTTACCCAATGTAACCTGGACCTGGAGTAACTCCATGGAGTTATCCAATCTAAATTGATGGGAGATGAATTTATCTCTAACATAGATTGAAACACCGCCCCATTTTGCAGTCTAAAGATGAGGAAGGCATTGTAACCTTGCAAGGCTGGGGTACTCTATGAGGCCTTGAACCAGGTTTCTGAGACTGCACGGACATCTACATCATCTAGTGGAAGAAGTGCTTCCAGGTACTCCAATTTTTGGTTTAAGCTCCTAGCATTTAGCAGCATGACCCTTATTTTATTCTGATTGGTTAATTTAATGTCAGTAATGGAACTTGCCTAAAAAGAGCACTATGGGGGAGGCAAGAGCCTTTGTCAGCACCAAAAATCTTAGAGGTGCCAGGTGCAAATCATCTCTGGCAAAGCTTGAGGTCTGTTGACTATGGCTTCCCAGGCTAACATGAACTAGATCCCATTTAAATTATACCAAAAACTGAGACACTTATTGAAATCAATCATTTTCTGTTTATAATGTAGCATCATTCTAGGTGAGGGTAGTATGCTGATCAAAGCTAGGGACATACCTGCCTGGGACACATACTGAGAGAGCTCAACCATGTCTTTCTTCATATAGTTCAGTGAGGTATGTCTCAGGTCATTCGTTGTCATTGATTGCATTGAGTTATGCATGATTTTCCCATGTTACTGAGTGGTTTATGTGGGTACTGAAGTTTTCTTCCACCTTCCTACCAAACAAATTGCTACTTTATTAGCTAAACTAAACTATCTATAAACATATGTTGTATTTATCCTTGACTTAGTGGCCTGGATTGTGGAAAGAATACATACAATGTTTTTGTGTTTGTCTGTGTATGCCTGTGTGTGTGTGTGTGTGTGTGTGTGTGTGTGTGTGTGTGTGTGTGTGTGTGTGTGTGTGTGTGTGTGTGTGTGTGGCTGTCTCTGGCTGTCTCTGTCTGTGTGTCAGTATGTCTGTGTGTGTTTTGTATTGATCATGCCAAATGTGGTATGGAGTTACATTTTTCATTGATTGTCTGTCTCTCAAGATCATTTCACTGTGAAGAAGAGAAGCAATCATTTTTGCAATATTCATCTCTCCTCATTTCATCATGTTGGATGGTCTTAAAGTTAGTTTGTTTAAATAAAGAGTCAGGGGTGTGTTGAGTGCGGGTGAAAAAAATGCTTCCAGGTTTATTTTGATCATTCAATGATCTGATAACTTGATGGTGGTGTTTCTGTCAGATACTGGTGTGCTTATGGATTTGTTTTGATTTGGGTGCTCAATGAGATGAATTAGTGAAGGTGTGAACTAGGCTCACACTCTAGTTAGTGATTCCCAGATGTTCACCAATTAAATTTAATGTTTATCTGGATCCATACCTTTACCATACAACATCCCAGTCTGGGGAATTAGTTCTGTGCCTAGAAGGTCTTTGTTGAGTTTCATTACCATCTTTTCCTTGTTGTAACAATATCCAGAAAGGATTATGTGAATGTACTGCCTAACTTAATGACTGCTGGCTGCATCCTATGGGCCATACTGATGCTCGCTCTGAAGTCACAGTTGCCTGCTTCTTCAAGTGTATAAGTCTTTCAAACATAAAGGAATATACTGTCCGTGCCTCTGTGGGGAAAGAAAGTGTAGTATAAATGAGTTTCCAGGATGGGAAAAAGGTCTAGAACCCTTCTGATAAGTAAGCATTGTAAAGCCAAATCTACCTTGTTATTGGAGCTTTAAAATTCATTTATACTGCAGATACTTTCTGATGAAGACAGCTAGCCTTTATTTTGACATTTCTTAAAAGAGGCCATTTCTTTGGGATGGCTTCTAATGAACACCAGCATCACTAGTAGACTCATTTCACTGTGACAATGCTTTCCAGAAGGAGATCATGTTCTGCAAGAATGTCTGCCTTCTAGAGCAAGACGTTTTCAGTCTAAGTTGATGATAATAAAACCTTTTTATGGTCTGTTAGGTACAGTATAATACCTTTACAGACAGTGATGTTAATTAGGGATAATCATCAGGTGCTTATCACTGGTAAAGGTTTAAATTTATTCCAAACTCCACAGATTTAACCTTTCCCAGTAATCACCAATTGATGAATACCCCTGCTTCCATGCCAAAAGTCTAGCCTAATATAATAGTATGCTGATTAAGAGTGTCATACTCAGTAATAGCTAGGGACAGATGCAGTGATTACTGTTGGTGCTGAATTTTCTTCTGGTACTTTGAATTCATCTCACCTCTCAAAAGCATCCATTCATTGTCCAATAAACCCCCTCTGACTGCAGAGACACTGGAGCAACCTGTGGGTGAAAGCACTGAAAACTTGTTCTGGAAAGGGCACTGGTGTATTACAGAACAAACACACACACACACACACACACACACACACACACACACACACACACACACACACACACACACACAAAAACACACACAGACACACACCATTAACAATCTGGACAATGTCATTTTACCTACAACATGTCTTTGAGGAGAACCCAGAGCACTTGAACAAACAGGAAGGCCATGTATTGAAAGTATCATGGCTGGTAACCTAACCAAAGAACTTTTTGTTGTGAGGTAGCAACATTACTTCCCATAATACTTTTCTGCCCTCTCAAAACATGCTGATATATATTATAACAAATGCTCAAATGCACTTTCAGCAATACTCATATCATTGCAGGCACATGGACAACACAACTGATTGGAAACAAAATTGCTGAAACCACAATGATCAGAAAAGGAAACAAAACAATAATGTTTTTTGTGACTGGTAACAGAGATTGCCAAAGAAAACAGACCACTAACTTGCAGACACAAACTATCTACATAGTCTCCATGTCAGGGAAAGGGGGTTTAGTGACCTAATCTTCTCAGTTTGCTACCACTACAGTATTTACCAGGGCAAGTTCTTTAGAAAAAAAAATGTTTAAAGTCAAACTTTTTTTCCTGTAATTTGCAACTTCTCCCTTGTTCTCACTTTTTAGAAGAATCATAACCACACTCGGCTAGTCTTCGAACCCCACCTTACAATTTTTCATGACTTATTAAAATGTTAGCCAGTAGTGGACACAGTTGGGTTATCTATACATCTATGGAACAGACACCAGCTTTTGATGTTTTATTGGTTCACTTAGTACTGAACAGGGTCAGTATTTATCATGCTGTTAGAATGTATGGACTGTATACAGCTGTTCTTACATTCTTAAAGCAGCAGACTGAATTATGCAAGGCTGATGTCATATGCAGAACTAGAAATATATACATTCTCATATAACAAGTTGTAATTATGCATTGCAGTGCAGAGTACAGCTCAGAAACAGTGCATACACACTTATTCCAAGTATAAACATTAACTGATGTTACTGAATACTGGGCTTTAATGTTCCACAGAGGTGATCTTTTTTGTTGCTGTCGGTGTATGAAATAAGAAGCATCAAAGTAGGCTGAGTAAGACACTAGCATTTTCTTTTTCTTTAAACTAAAAGAATATACCTCAAGGCATGATGACTAATTTTCCAGGCATTTTCTGCAGGAAAGAAAAAAATATAATATACACATACTGAAAGAAGTCAGAAATTAAGTGTAATGAAAAACAAATGCCAACTTGAGTCATCCACCTACTGTAGAAATGAACCATAAAAGCACATCAAGAAAGAAAAAGGTCATCTGCTTTTTTATGACTCAGACTTTAGTGTCTGCTTAACCTGACCCATTTATCATCTTTCTGTCAGCAAGTTGCCTGTTTGCAGCTGCTTCTGTACAGCACATGGATATTATGTTTGCATAGTAGAGGATTTAATTTGCATTACTCTGGAGAGGGGAGATCATTAAAAAAAACATCTAATTATGCAAGGAGTAAGATGGTCATGCTATAAAACCTTATGCTGTGATTCATGTCCATTTCTTGAGGTAATACTTTAAAATATTCCATCTAGAAACTGTATTCGTAGGGAGTATCTGCTACTGGATGAATACTGTTCTGGTCAGGATGTTCATTTAAACTTAATTTAAATTTAGGACTTGAACCCAATGTTGCTTAAAATACAGTTGTATTGTTCTAATAATCTGTGCTTGCCAAATGGTTCTGTGATATTATATTCAAACGCACAGATGGATGACTAGCCCTCATCTACTGGCCTATATATCTCAAATTCATATTGGCCTTTTAGTTGCCCAGCAAAGACATACTATTAGTTTGGCATTTTTCCATAACCTCCATTTTTAAATGATCTAGAAACCTGTATAATAGTTTTAAACAAAAAGTATAGTTAGGAAGTCTGATGACTTTCAGATTTTAGACAAAGTGTGCCTGACTTTTTTTTTTTTTTCATTTTTCAATTGAAAATTACATTTTGTATCAACATTTCTACTGAAGTTTTAGTCATGGGTTTCTCTAAGCAACAAATATTTTATGCATTCATCACTGTTTAACACATTTGGTTTCTTTATGAAAAAGAAAACAATGCTGGGTTCAAGACCGTAGAGCAGTTATATATTTTACTTCAATTTAAATAATTGTTTTGTACCTAGAGAACTTCATAAGACATTCTTCCATAAACAAAATGACCAAGCAGTTTAAAGGAAATAGTTCTGCCTCAGTTCAGTTCACTGTGCTTTCTCTAGCAATTTACACTTTCTCTCTACCTACAATACCGATGACTTCCAAGATGCATCTCTGTTCATTTTCAGTAGTTTTTCTTCTACAGTTAGATATTGGTGGGACACACGTGACTTCCACAGTAGCTACTAACATGGGTATTTTCTTTCTTCCTTACATAGAAGCATAATTACAATATGAGGTGGTCTGATACGTTTATTACCTTGTTCTATAAACTGTATCTGAGTGACTGGCTCAGTCATTGAGTTTTCATTTACAAGATATCGTTCCTTCTCTTGCTGCAGAAGAGTAAGGTTACCACAGTTCTTCTTTTTAACACTTTTTGCACTGAGAAAATGATACCAGTTAGTCTTCTTGAAAAGAGCTTATATCAGACATGAGTGGCAAGCCTGCTGATTATTCAGTAGTAAAGCAAAAGGGTCAAAAGGGGCACTTGCCCTGGGTGCAGAGTGTTAGGGGGTAGTGATTGGGGAGCTCTGCAGTTTTTTCTCTTCCAAAATGTAGGTTCGGAAAGGAACTTGAGTGCAGAGTTTTATTGTTTGATTTATTTATTTACTTTTTTTTTTGCTCTTCTCTTGTAGTGCTGGGGGTTGTTGATTGCTTGCTGTACTGTAGGTAGCAATTTGCTTAAGAAAAGACTCCATGATTTTTCAGCTGCATCAAGAACACATTCCCTGATGGTCACATAATAAATCCAGTACACTCATTCCTTTCTCCTCCTGTTAATACCGCTTTCCTCAAATACTTCTTAACCACAAAACTTGGATGCTTTATCTACTTCACTGCATTGTCAACATCTACTGTTCTCTACCTCATCCTCCTTTACTTGGCTTTGTAAACTATCATATTCTATGCACTTTAGCCATTATGCTACAATATCCCCAGTAGCATACCTCCTGAAACCAGGCACTCCCCACCATTATGCTTTCCTATATGCTGCTCTTTTTCTCTCTCTCTCTGCCATATCAGTTTCATACCATCTGTATCTTCTCAAAGCCACTTAGCCTTAGGTGAAGTAGTAGGCATGCCTAAGGAAGTACAAAACATAGCGAAGGATGGTTTCTCTTAAACATTCTGTCATACATTTAAACTGTTTCTTTTTTAGGGAAGTATTCAGCTTTGTTTCAAAATCTGATCCTTTCCTGGAGACATTTTCAGTTAGTAATCTTAGTATTTAAATTGTCCCCCTAATTTGGGGCCTTTTCCTTAATGACTTTTTGTCCCTAATTCTGGAGCAAAACATTAAGAGCTACAAACATTTTCTATAGAGTCCCTACTATATTGACCTTCTTATCCAACACTCTGCCTGTTTTACTTTTTAAGTCCTTCCAATTTAAGTTCCTAATTTCCTCTATGGTAGCAAAGACCTTTACCCATAAATACTTATCTCCCCCTGTAAATATGGAAGTGTAACTAACCCCCTTACTTCCTATTCATTCCCCATGATCAAAATGTTTTATGGATGATACACAAGCATTGTCTTCCTACCAAACTGATAACATACCTCAAACTCCTATGGCAATATTCAATCATATGCCTTCTAGTAACAATATATAAAAATCCTCAAATACATTCATTCCAATGTATTCTCTTTTCATTTCCCATCCAGCTACTAGTTTCCTCAGTCTTTTCACCAACTTCTTCATTACTAATAAATATTCCAAACGACAGAGAGCGGCCATGTCTCATCTCTCTTTCAAACCCAACTGCCTCTAAGAGACCTCTGTCAACACTGATCCACACTTCAGGGTCATTATGCATCACCTGGACTACTCCTAACTTAAAGGTCTTTACTCTACTGTATGAGAGATAGTCTGAAGCATAAAATCCCAGTTAACTGAATCTAATGCTTTGTTGATATCCATTAATACTACAGCAGCCCTAGTATTCTGCACATTCTCTCCACATCAAAAAAATTCATTTTTGTGTCTTTCGGCTTTTCCTGGTTAGGGGTCGCCACAGCGGAACTCTGGTCCGCTAATGATTGGCAGTTGATTTTTACGTACAGGCTTGCCAGGCCTGATGCACAACCTTCAACTAAGGTGCGCCCATTCTTGCATGTCTCCATGCAGAAGATGCTCTACCTGAGAATCGAACCAGACAGCGTCTTACTTTGAGGCAACAACGCTACCGCAGCACCACCACCGTGGTTATCAAAAATCCCAAATGACTTGTGGATGACCAATCTTTCATAAAGTCTACTTCACCACATTAGACAGAATCACAAGTAACCTTGACAGTAGGACACTGGTATATATTTTTGTGTCACTACTGCACAAGGTAATGTGTCTGTAGTTCACTGGCCCTAGTTCTTCCCCTAACCTTTATACAATGCTATCATCTCCTGACCTATTCATTTAAGCAGTTTCTCTCTCTCTCTCTCTCTGTCTCTGTCTCACTACTGTTAAACAACTGAAATGTTTCCTTCACGGTCTCCCATCCTACCAATTTACAGAACACTATGGGAATCCATCTGCTACCTCTACTTTCCATTTTTTCCATTTGATTCACTACAACTATTACTTTGGTCCCCTGATCCTAATCCTAAAGTGAAACACTCCCACTCTGCAAACATTATTCTCTCATCTTTCATCCTGTACAGTTCTTTATAAAACCTTCTAAACTTTTGCCTTATTTCTTTGTGACTAGTTAAATATCTCCCTTCCTTTGACTTCAACCTTGTGGTCTTCTATTCTGCTTTCTCCAACATTTTACCTTTCACAAAATAATAATAATAATAATAATAATAATAATAATAATCATCATCATCTTTGGCTCCCCTCTGTTACTTGCGTAACTATTATGGTGAACTACACATTTGGCTGACCAGTTTCTAGGGTGTGAATTAAAGTGAAGGGTCAGCTGTATGATTGAACTAGTAGGTAATATATGAAGGTTGAATGCTTCTTTGTGTTCTTCTGTATCTGTGTTATTGTGTCTGGAAGTTGTATATAGGGCTGTTGAAGGGGGCTGATTTGTATTTAATCTTGTAAGGGCATATTATGCATATTGTGGGCTTTTATTCAGTACAGGCATTGCAAGCAGTTACTTCAGCTTACACCTGGCTCTCAAGTTCCATCCCTAAACCAAACACACTTCCCTACTCACCAAATCTCCATTTTCTCATCCACCCCCTTCTGATATTTACTAATGTAACCCTGTACTGCTAATGTTTCCACTGTTCCATATTCTCTTTCATTTCTAGTTTATCTCACAAATGACACAATATTTGGCTGCTTACCATACTCCTTCCCCTCTATAGGATTTATAGAGCAGGCAGCTTACAACTTTTATCTCATTCCCCCTGTGATTATCTCTATTTCCCCTTTACCTACAATCATACTTTTATACCACTCTTTATGAACCCCCCCCCTCCCATTATAAGTCATTTCCTTACCTCAGTGTGGATCCTTGATCATAAATATACAACAACATTTAGGTGCCTATATCCATTTGCAGTATTTTTCTGATCTATGGTTATCTCAACCCTGTATTTATTTAATATGTCAAATTCTCCTTAATGCATTCTTCAGCAGTGGCTTACTTCAGCATTGAACATCATCAGTACTGAGTTCTAAATGTATGAACCAATTAGTTTGAATTATACAAATATTGCTAAAGTCCAACACACATTATATATTAGCTATCCCTTAGCTGTTTCCACACAACAAGAAATGTAATTAACATTGTTCAAAGAGGTTCAAATGCATTACTCAGATTAATACCCCGCATAATATACCCCCATATATCCTTTAAAAATTGTAACTATTCAAGCCGTTTATATTGCCCTGTTTTTAAATTATGTTTACGTAAGCTATTGTAAAGCTTTTTCTCTCATGTATGCAAACTTACCTATGTTTTGTATTTCTTCTGATATCACATAACTGTATTTAATGTATATGTCAAAACTAGTGTTAAATGTAGACCTTTACTCCCTGAGTCTCCCCTGCAAAATGGTTTTATCGCAGTCAGACTTTCCCCATAAACAAACATAAATAAAAAAAAAAACAAATAAATAAATCACACCTCTCTGCAGTCTAAAAATGATCATCATTGTGGTACATACCAAGTAACTATACATTTTGATTGCCAATCTTAGCTTATGAACACTATCAGAACAATACAATACACCCTGGGATTCAGAACAATGCAGCTAAGATCACACCCAGCCCTCTTCTGCTTACTGTGCTTGTGCAACAAGCCCCAGTGCTCATTTGAAAACAAATGAGTCCAGGCAAGTGTGCATAATGAGCAGCTCATTATGTATGCTGCTTGTGGTCACAGCAGGGACTGCAGAAAGTGTGCGTTAATAAAGTGTAGCCACAGGGAAGTATGGGCAGCAGAAGTGCTTGTCCATTGTGCATATGCCTGACTGTGCTCAGTGCAATCTTATGTACACAGGTACAACAAGAGAAAAGAAGGTATATGGCAGCCATACAGGATTAAGAAGCATGTGTGGCAATCTTTTTTTGACAGAATTGTGTATACATACATGTGTATTCAGAGAGTATAACTTCTGGAAGGTAGTAAGCCAAGTAAGATGAAGATATGAGTGTAGGGCCATACAGATGTATAACATAAACAAGACTATAAAGAGAAGTGGTGACACAATCTATGGAATGAAACACGATGGAGAACACACAGACACATAAGTCAACTAACAGAAGACAAAAATGGAAAACAACACATAATGGTACTTTAAGGGGATTTTTTACTGTGTAAAGCACTTCATTTACAGGTTGAGTTACAGAAACAGTCAGACAAAAGCCATCAGTGAAGCACATACCACTGACTGTTGCTCACTTGCAGAATAAAAGGGAGGAGGAACACAAATGTGATTGACACAACAGACAAGCAGATGGAAGACAATGGTGAGGTGGAGGACTGAACAATTAACATGATTTGGCATGAACAAAAAAGGGAGAGGAATACCATGAAGGGGGATAGGATCTGGTATACACAGCTCAAGTTTCTGCCAGCTGTAAAACAGTGGGAAATTACTCACCGCCTGACTACTATCACCACTGAACTCTGTCTCAGATCATCAAGACAGTGCTGTATAGGGATGCAGTTAACAAGTTGCAGGTGGAAGTCCTCCATGTGGCTGATTCAGGGATCCAGCTTCTTTTTGATAATCTCGCTTGCAATGTCTGCCCGCTGCTGATGAGTGACAAAGGTGTTACCTCCATTGGTACTGCTGCTGGTGGTTAAAATAGTTATGACATCTGATGTAAGGCCACCTGTAGCTGGTAGTACAGGTAGGGCAGGAGATGTGGAGGAGACTGTGACAGGCTGGGACCCAAATGAGCTGGGTGCTTCTAGTGGTGTTGGTACTGGTGCTACTGTGCTGCTACCTATGATGGGCTGAATTTATGATGCTGCTGCTGCTGCATGTAATAGAAAAATAAATGCAGAGAAACAAAATAATAAGGAAAATAAATGTATGTAATGGAAAGGATGGTGACAAAGAGGGCAGGGGAGAAATAAGTGCAACTACAATAAAAACTGAAGATGATAATATATTTTGGCTATGATAAAGTCTCAGGCAGCACTGTACATGTGAGATATAGGTAATTCTTTTAGGGTTTAAAATGTAATTTCACATATATCCTCTGTAGATCGAGTATCTGTAACATACACAGCTGATAGGATAACCTGCACCAACAGCCATCACCACCGAATTTCTGAAAGATAGAGGATTAACATGATAATGTACTTGGGCAAACCACCAGAATTCTCTAATCAGTGATGCATTAATGATGTCAAACACAAATGTACACATACAAACAAATCATGCTTTTCAGACACACTTTACCCATAGGTTATAAACAAAGACTGTCCATGACACAGATGTCCACTAACCAAAAATGTCACTCATACATAATTCTCCTATGTAATGCTATAGTTAGTATAATGAAAGAGAATCTTCAACTGACATACTGTATAATAACATGGGAGGACGACAATCATCCTTGAAATGAGGGAGAAGACCTTTAACATCCTTACCCATTTATCCAAGAATATTATAGGGTATTGATTTAGTGGATGTACTGCTGCCTTTGACCTATAGCATTTATCACCAAACTGGTACTGGTATATGCAAAGTGTTTAGTTTGGGAATGAATCCCTGCTACAGTTAATATTAAAAAAACAAGAGTCTGAAGCAATTTTACTCCACTTGGTGTTCCAGTCACCTTCTGTGCTGCTGCCTATTTACTTCAATCCCTTCATGAGCTATAGAGATAAGCAGAAAACTGTAATATTGTGGATGACATGCAGTGCCATTTGAAATACATAGCTAATGTAAGTTCTGCTTACAGTGCTTAGCTGGTGCCTGATATTTAAGTTCGTCCTCCCATTGGTCAATGAGTTCAGGACTGCAGAACTTCATGTCACTGTAATAGTGACACACTGTTCAAATCATGTGTGAAATACCAATGGCACAAGTGGCAACCTGGGCTAAGCTATTCCAGTCTTATGTTGAGGCCCTTTATAGTCCTCCTACAAGGGTTTCTGGCTGTAACCCTTATGGAGGAGGTAAAGAAATATTTTGAACTCCTCCTCACATCACTTCTGTGTTCTAAAAAGAGCACTTCTCACTCCTACTCTAGCCATGATGGCACAACCTGAAGAATCTCAGTGAAAACTGGAAGAGAATTGGCACCCATATCAGGTTTCACATGTCACATCAGCAGCACAGTGATTGGTATTGATGGGCACCTCAATTGCTTGGCATATGGTGGACTCAGAAAATACAGGTTCTGTATTGTTATGGTTCCCAATGGCACTTTAAGGTGTGAAACATGGCAGTCCTTATTCCCTGTATTTCCTGCTAAGAGCACTACAGCTGATCCATCTATGTTGAAATACAGTTCCACTAATGAAGGCATCCAGCAACTCAAGTGTGTGTACAGCATTTTCTACTACTGAGCACAACAGATAGTAGGTGTGCTCACTATGCAAATATAGCAATTCAGAAACAATATACTGAGCTGAACCTGAATAAGTACACTGATTGCACCCAGAAGTCTGAGGGCCTCACTGTACTTCAAAAGAAGCTGAAGAGCACATAGGTCTAGCCTGGAAATGGTTCATCCAGTGCAATTACTGGCACAGACAACTCCATTCCTACCCATGCAAATGATGTTAAATGTGCCCTGCCCTTTGTATATTGTTACATGGTTGCTTGTTGGTGAACACAAGCTGGTGTTAGTTTTGCTCGCATCAATACTAGTTTTGCACATACACACACACACACACACACACACACACACACACACACACACACACACAGACACACATGCACACACAGTCGCACACACACACACACACACACACACACACACACACACACACACACACACGCACATGCACATGCACACGCACATGCACACACAAATACACACACACGTATATGCATATCCACGCACACTATTTTTGCATATGTATTTTATATATATATATATATATATATATATATATATATATATATATATATATTTTTTTTTTTTTTTTTATGTATATTATGTATATATACACAATGTCAGGTGAAGCGCATTAAAAAACATCTCTTGAGGGTACACGTTAACTGATACAGAAGCAATACTTAACATTGTAGTGATTCTCTTTATCTAAACATGAACATTTTCTTACCGTGATGCAGCAATGTTTTCTGAATTTGGCCCAGAATCTACAATTAAATAGGCAATGCACATGTGTTATTTAGCTCTTCTAAATATCCCTGATACAGTTATAAATTTCACAGTTCACAAGTTCAGTCTTTCATCTGCCTTAAACCAGTATATGTAAACATTAGTTCTTACTTTTAAAATGTAAGAAGATTAATCTTACCTCCTTGCACTTACATTTTTATCAGCTTTCCTACTCACAGCAATTTCGCTAGCAGTGCATTCATGAATGACTGCCTTTGAAATGCATGATTCTTTGTCTTTCCCATTTTTGTAGCAGGCAGGAAATATATACCCTTTGACAATATCATCTCCTAATTGCATTCTTATGCCATCCATTGATCATATATATCCTATTACATCCTAACATGAATTCCTGGACACAGACCTTATTTGTTCCCATCATGGTGTAAGATTGTACTATCGCTCCTCGCACAGGGAAAACCCTCCATTTTTTTTCCATCTCCAGCCTTCATCATCTGCTGCAGTAGTGTTGCCACAAATAGCCATTCTCTAATTTTTCTTGTCTCTTCCAAATCAGCCACATCTTCTTCACTTGCACTACCACACTTTGGCCTTCATAGTCTCTTTGTAAAATCTAATTGTTTCTTTAAACTATAGCCAAAAAGAGCTTTGTCTTGCCATTTTATGTTATATTTTAGCATATTTTGATCCTTAGAACTCATTACTATATCTGCTTACTTTATATGCCATGAAGGCCAAGCCATGTATTCTCTTTTTTGCTGTACCAATAATGAGGAGTCTCCTGCTGCTATAAGCTTTACACTATAAGTCATCAACCCTTTTCTTCAAGCAGCTTCCCTCAGCCTCCATTCTGTTATTAAATTGTTATGAAACTTAACCATAACATGTCTGCTTTTATTTTCTGTCTTCCTTCCTCTCTGGGCTTTTCCATTTTGTTGTGTTTAACCCTCCATTATCTCAATCTCTCACTCTCTGATTCAGGCTGAGACCCAGGCCCACATAAATTTCAATTTGTCCCATCTTTCCACCCCTTGCTCCAGGCCAATAACATGATCTCTTCTCTGTGTCTTCTAATTTGTGAGCACCCACATTTAACTGTTCATTTTTGCTTTTAGATTCTGTCAGCTCTTTTTCATGTTTATCTTCATATTTACCCCCATATTAATCCACTATTGTCTCCACTTTGCTGACTTTGAGCTCCTTGTCCAGTTCTATCTTCTAACTTGTTCCTTTTATGCTTTACAAAGCTGACAGAAGCTTATGGTGTCTCCAGACTGTTCATTTTAACAATGAATTTATGAATTATAGTCTCAAATGCCTCATCGATTTCACCTCACAATTTTCATCACCACAGCATTGCAATATATTTTGTTATTGTTCTCCTTACTAAACATGCATCATCCCCTGACTACAATACTCCATGTATATACCCTCAGTCTAGGATAGTGCATAAAATTTAGGTTGCTATTTTGAAATAGGTCCACAGTCCATTCAGATTGCTGTATTCATCATAGCAAAAGGCAATACAATGGGATAGTCGTTTAGATAGTATTTGTTTTGTGACATGACAAGACATTTTTACCCTTTTTGAAGGAGAGCAGTGCTGATTAGTTTTCCTTAAAAATGCTTAACATGTACTTTTGCTGTAGCATCCCAAATCAAACATTTTCATATTAGTGTTTTTCACCTTGCACGAGCTCACCTTTCAGAAAGATACCCTGGTTTCAGGAAATCTAGCAGGACCCTTTGCTCTGCTTCACTGAGGTTACCAGAGATTCCTGGTGTATACATTTAGTCATCTTGTCTCTATCACTTTATAGTTTCAACCAGCATACTTGAACTTACTGCCTTACCAGCTATGGATTTCACCTATGCTGGTTACCTTGCATCTCATCTTATTGCCTCTCACAACTTATTTAATTTTCATTTGCAGACTTAATTTTAAGAAGAATATTTCTGCAAAATAACTTATAGGCCTAAATGACACACACAATTACATTGACTGGCCTCAGTTTTACTCACAAACACATTGAAATATACCCCAGGAGTCAATAATCTCTATGTAGACTCTGCAAGAAGCCTACATGGAGTTTACATTTGTGTGCGTTGGTGCACAGCAAACGGCAGCGTGCACCACCATGTGATGCATATCAATGCCGTGCGCTGTGTCTGAGTGAGGTTTCATGGCTGGCAACAGTGTTGCAGCCAGGATACCATGTTAACGGACACAAATACCAATTCTGTTTAAAGCAGAGCACCTATGGTCTGTGCATCTGTGCATTTGCATGGAATGCCACAATAATCACCAGGGCTTCAGAGATAGCTGTCAGTCTGTTAGTACAACACATCCTCACAAAGGCCAATATAATGCAGGAACAATTAACCAAAAATAGGGACATATTGGTAAAATTCAAATCTGTGCAATATCTACCTGTGCAATACCCTAAAATGCACATTTGTATACATTCAATGTCTGTAAGTGTCTGTCCTAGTATTACTGAAGAGTAACTGTATATATGTATGTTTTTGCACTGGGAACGAAGCAATGTAATTTTGTTTAGCTGCACTATGTGCAAATTTTAAATGACAATAAAGTTTACTTTCATTTCACATAGATGTCATATAGAAATGAGATAAAATGAAACTCAAATATACCTCTCAGTCTAACAAAACACAAAGACCATGTACAAACAAAGTCCAAACAAAAGCTGGCTCAGGCAGATCCACGGTAAAACTACAATTTATTAAACTTTGAAATACACAATTATTTTGTGTGTTTAAAGTTCAATAAATTGTAGTTATACCGTGAATCTGCCTGAGACAGCTTTTTTTATACTTCTCAACCTCTTAGAGCAAGAAATCTGGACAAAGCCATAAATAATGGTTGGACAAAGGGCCAAAGATAGGGACAGATTCTAATATTGCTCTTCCAAACTTAGAAAGGTGACAGAATAATAGGATGAACAGTAATTTGAAATTTCTGAAGAGCATGAAGTTTGTAACTCAAATGTCTGTCATCAGCTTCTGACTTCAATCCGCAATGACATGCCAGTGAATCACCAGAAAACCAAAATGTTATGAAAAAAAGATCAAACATATAAGACAAAAATGAGACATTATGCACAAATCAGAAGAGTTGAGAGGTTGGAATGAAAATGTATATAATATTGACTCACATCAGTTCTTAGATCCTCTCAGTGATATGGCAGAAAGCCACAAATTTGATAAGGAACACATCTGGACATCCCAGGAATATCTTGACAGTTGAGAGGTATGAATGTGAAGTATATTTTTGGTATATCCTGGTTCATCTCCCTGACCCATGCTTACACTTATCAAGGGTATTGGAACTTATCAGAAATTTGGGATGCATGGCTAGGCTTAAGAAGGCCCTAATGGTCATTAGCCTGGTAAACACATATGAACCTATATGGTCGAAATACAGTACAGGATAGTGTATCTACAGTGGAGTGTATTGTGATATCCCATTCCTGGCATTCTATACTGAAGCTGTGAAAATGACCCGTAACAGGACATGGACTGCCATGTAAAATGAACACCCAGGGGAAATATGTGTACTGAATAAGGGCACACAGATAAAATATAGGAATGAACACAGGGAAGGAGGACAGGTTAAACAACCTAATGTACGGCAGAGGAGGGCATGTCAATAGAAGACGGTTGTAGCAGCAATACCAATCACATATCTATATAGTACAATAGGGACTATACAGTGAAAATGTGTTTTATGCGACTGTTATACAAGGTGACATTACAATGAGGAGGATGTCTATGTGAGATAAGCATCCTTACAGGTGTAATGCAGAGGACATCTATCAGACAGCTGACATACAACTGGGGTAGGGTGCATATTGTGAAGCTGTGCAAACTGGTATGCCTAAATATGACTGTACTCTCAGCAGAGGTCTCCAGCAAGGTGGGCACAGGCTCATAGAAAGCATTACAAGAACCAACCACAATTATGGACAATACCAGAATAATACTGTGACGCCCCTGCACTGGCCCAGTAATCAAGGAGCAGCAATCCTCAACACTGGCAACAGCTAGTGGACGTACACACTGGAAAGATGACAAGTACACACACAGTAAAGTGCAATTTCCCTTAAGAGCACACAGAGATCACAAGCAATCTAGGGCTGGTTTCTCCCTCTTTCTCCAGATCCTCAATAAGACTCCCTACTGTCACAGTTAGCTAAGACCTCCAACACCCTCTCTGTCCAACCAGTGCTTCGTGTCCCTTAGCTGGCACACACACACACACACACACACACACACACACACACACACACACACACACACACACACACACGCACACACGCACGCACGCACACACACACACACACACACACACACACACACACACACACACACACACACACACACACACTCTTTGAGATTTGTTTTATATACAAACACACACACACCTGGGGAAGGCTGGCACAGGTTTACTAGCTATCCCCCCTTCTGCCCAGACTATAAGGTAGTTTCCACTGTCACCAACCCTACTTATGAGCTACTATAAGCATCATATAAATGGTGTCCAGTCCTAACGTGTAATGTTACTATTATCCAAATGGTAGTCTGACCAAACAAAGCTATTTAGGAGTGGCCTATACAATGTCACCAAATAGATATGCAAGTACTTAAAGAGCTTAAATATGTCTCACAAATATCAGCCACAAAGTTATGTTTAAATATATTTAATAATAACTAATAAAAGAACAACACTTTAAATATATTTAATAATAAATAAAATAACAAGACAATACTCAGTACATCAACACAGTAACTTCATAGTTCAAAATCACAGTAAATATTTTAAAACAACATTGCAGGACAGTCTCAAATAAATACAGAAACATCTAAACTAATCCATACTATATTCCTATCTATATCTAAAAGAGATACTATGTCCTAAATCTTACTTACAGAGCAAACCAAGTGCAGATGGTGATGATGCATGGATGTTCTTGTTAGGTGCAAGACAAAATACAAAATGCACAGTCTCTCTCTCTGAGAGAGTTCTTAAATTAGTATCACATTTTTACTGAAGGGGTTAGTTTGGATAACATCACTTTTTGTCACCTGGCTTCAGTTCCCAGGCTAAAACCGAAACTAACATAATTTAACATCTCTTTGTTAAAAATACATATCTCTCAGATCTTTGCAGATATTGGAAGTCATAAAACAATAAAACACTTTTGCATTTGAAACCTAGTAATTATTTCTCTTTCAAGACAATACAAAAACGTCTAGCTCTAGACATTGTGTCTGCTACTGAACTGAAACTGACAGATAACATCTTTTGTTTATGGCCCAGCTATAAAGTAACGTAACCTCAACTATTCTTAAGTTTTGCAGGTTAATCTTCTGTGTTCCAGCAGGGTACACTGCGGGTACATCTTAGCTCAGTATATAACATACATTTCTGTATAAATCATATCAGTATTCACAAATGACATAGAGTTATTTACAGAATTCCAAATAGCTGGGTTGGCAATAGTTCCCTATATCAGAAATACAACCAGTAATCCCATGCCTCTGGCATAACGTATGTGATTTAGATGTATTTGATTTATGTGAAAAGAGATGAGTCTGCACACACATGCTTTAAGAACTATTATGATACATCCACACTTTATGAGGGTTAATACACACACACTGTCCTGGCACTGTAACATCTGTTGGATGTTTAAAGAGGGACACTGATATACCTGTATGTGACTGTATGGGCAATACAGGCTAGTTGAGTTGTGTGCATGATATATATATATATATATATATATATATATATATATATATATATATATCAAAATCCACACTGTTATGAATAATATACATGCCATTAATGTTGTCAAAGACCTATGTATGTAGTGTGTGCATAAGCACAACAGGTAGCACACATGCATCTTGTATAACAACTTGATTGGTGTTTCGCACCATCAGACAGTCATGTATATTCCACAGAAAGAATACTTTGGTACGGCCAATCAGCTGTGTTACAGCTGTGAAAAAAGGTGGAACACTTCAGTTATACATCACTGGAAGATGTGTAGGGAGATACATGAAGAAGGGTGCATTGTACACAGTTATTGGTGTGATGAAGGGTGGGAACAATGAAAGTATTATGGCCTTGATGTCGATCTCCTTCACATACCCAGTACTTGTGTTATATTCAAGGGAGTAGTCAGTACTGTGACCACCTGCTCGTGGATATACTACTTACTATATACCCCAGGACATGTGTCACATGCCTATTGGTCTAACTATAGGGTGTGATGTCCACATTATACTTGGATGGTGTGTTTGTTTCCTGACTTAACAAATCCTCCTATGTTTCTTGTCAATGCAGGTGTTGTCATGGCTGTGGCAGCATTTTTTTGGTATGTGTTGATACTGTCTTATTATACTGATATCACAGTTGCAGTTAATGATTGCACACGATCTGTAGTCCTTCAGGCAGATGTTTGGACACAAGATATGTATGTCATCTTTGATGTCTATCACTTAACTAATGGACAGGAAAAGGCCTAGTAGACAGCCCTGATGTATGGAACTGATCACTGGACCTGAGATATAGGTCACTTCTTACATTTCAACATAGTGAGATGCCACATATTTGATACACTCATCTACCATTTGATGATATAGCTGTTTATGTCCATATATCACGGTGTTGATTGAATACCTCAGTGTGGATTTGTGTCAAATGCCTTGATCTGGTCAAGTTCCACAAGATAATACTGTTGTCATTATCTATGCCTTGTTGACCTCTTTGAGGACATCTATCAGATGTAACAGACATGATGTAGCATTAGCAACTCACATAGGTCTGTTGCACACAGCCAGAATATTGCTAGTGTACATGAAGAAGAGGTCTATGATGACATGTTGGTCTACCTAGCAGTTGAGGAGAGTCAGGATGTCTCTATAGATGCATGCATCAGGTGCTGTCCCCCCACCTCAATTGGATGCATGTTGATGTACACCCTTGTATGGGAACATAGCCGGTGTGGAGTGTGTGTTGAAGTGCGTATTCAACCGTATCAGCAAGGTGTATGTGCTGGGTCATGCCATAGGTGATCTGTGATGTTGTCACAGCTCATTGATTCTGTGTGATAGGCCTGGATGAAGGTAAGACAGTGCATACTGCCTATCTTGATCTTACCTAAGGTTTTGACACAAACTCACACACAGGTATCATTGAGAAATCCTCCCAGCTGGGAATTAACCCTTACACCAGTAGATGGGTAACTAATTTGCTCACCAACAAAACATGCACTGTGAAAGTTGGTGAATCAATCTCTACCAATAGAGCTGTCATCACTGGCAAATCCCAGGGATCTGTGTTTGGCCCTTCACTGTTTGGACTCTATTTCTCAACTGTTCAGGCTAAAGTATATGCCTTTGGTACAGTATACTACAGACAGCAGCAAGTAATCCTTGAAATGTGCATATATTGCACATATGCATGTTCCAGTTATATAGATAACAGTTTACAGCAGGACATATATGCCAGTATTGTAGAGGTTTTAATTTAATGTAAATATTATTGAAGAAATAACAGTATTGTATAGTTGTGAAGTGTGACATTTGAACCCACAATCTCTGACTAAAGTCTAATATTGGACTGTTGCAATTGGTTTGTGCTACAGACTAAGGCATGCATACTTGCTTTCACAGTTGGGATATGCATGCTCAGTTTGATACAACAGTATAAAATACCAAAAATCTATCTTTAACTTTTAATGCTACAGTAACACTATTGTTTTGCTTCATACATACCACCTGCTTCCTTCTGCCATCAGTCTCACCAATATTACCAATCTAGCTCAATGGGCTCAAACATTGCACTCCCAGTCACTGGCAGCTGGAGAAAAAAAACAGAACAGTACAGAAGATCATTATGCATATCAGGCTTGCCTGTATTCAGCTTTCTAAGTCATACAAGTACTCTCTTGAGTTGATACTTACACTGATGTTGGATGCTCTCAGTCCTAAATTCCTCAATCCAACAGTCAAGAGTATCCCCCTTCCTCCTCTGTAGGTCATTAAAGTGATGCCTGCATTGCTCTACAGTGTGCAGGATACAGTGGCACTGGATGCAGCCTGTGCTAAACTATCCCATGCCTCTGACTTGTACTGGGAGACTGAATAGTCCCCCTGTAGAAGCTTTTGGCTGTGATGCTTTACTAGGAGTCTGATGAATATCCTGGACTACTGGACACTTCATCTCTGTGCCCTAAACCTGACACCTTCCCCACTAAAGCATGCCATATCTATCTACCAGCAGATCTAGAGCAATGGAGACTGATTCTTTCCCACCAATTCTAGTCATCATGTTTACCGGAGTGTGCACGACCATGCAATGCATTTGCATGATGGTGCATGGAGAGCAACAGTGTCAAGCAGTGAGGAATGAGAAAAATTTTACACAGTGGGATTCAAACTTAGGCATGAGGGAGAAAACGTTTACTTCCACAGCCTTGATTTTTTATCTTTGCCACAGAAGAAGTGCTGCTCGGACATAGACAGGCATCATACATAAGTGCAGGTGACAGTATGAGCTGCTACACATGTATGTGCATGACCTGATAAGGCTATTCAATATAGAGGCAGTTGTGTATGTGTCTTAGGCAAATGTGAAGGTCATGTAAGTCCAGATAGCAGAATTATACTTACAGAAATATAGTACACAGTATACCCTCAGCCATACATCTGATAATAAATCTGATAAATTGTTTTAACAGCCGATCAATACTACTTAGCGGGCTTGTGTGCCCAACAGACTTAATTGAATTTATCTGGTTTCTATTTATGGCTGTCTTGGTCCTGTCTGATGCCTAGGCTGTCCAGTTATCAAGTTTGTGCACTGCGATGCTTTGCACAAATGAGATATGCACAGCCAGACCTGCCATTAATGTCCTCCATTAACATGAATGTTCTATGTGCCACATCTTGCAAATACTGCCCCCCCCAAAAAAGAAAGAAATAGATAAAGACAGACAAGGAAATAAGAAAAAAAAGGGGTAAGTAGTTGAAATGAGGAAAATCAATGTATGACATACACACAAGAAAATGAGGGTTCACATGAGATATGTCTACATAGCTCTGGATTTGAACTTTCACTTCAATGCACCTTCAGAACACAGGATAGGTGCCTTATCTGTCTTTGCCACATAAACAGCTTTGCAACAAAGAACTGAACACATTCTGCATACAACTAACTACAACAGCATCTGTGGTGATATCAAACCATACAACTGTTATTTGTACATTTATTATTTCTGGGTGTAGTGCACTTAGTGATCACACAACATGTTATGGTTATTGCTTGCAAATATACAGCTCTGTCTTACCTTTCTGTGTTTGTTGGTCATTCTTCAGTTATCTGACCAGTAATCTGAGATATGCAGTTTGTAAGCCTTTCTATATCATTGGCCGTAAAATGTGTGAGGATATTAACTGGAAATAATAGCATATGCAATTAAATAAATGAAGGGCATGTCGGATGTTAAGGAAAAAAAAACACAATGGAGCCACAACAGCTTGACTGTGAAGGAAAAGTTACTGATGCTTCTGCTTCCTTGGCTATTGCCTTCAGGGAATAGTTTTACATCACCAAAACAGTCATTTTTATACATGTGAAACAAAGCCAATTAACACATAATCATTCAATTAAAGTGTTCCAAAGATTCCCTATGATTAAAATACTGTGCATACCACTTTCCACAGTGTTTAACAGCAAGTGTAACATAGAAAAATAACAAAAAACACAAGTAGTGTGATGCAATTATCATATAAAATTATTATAAACACTTATTACACATTAAAATTGACCTCCAAGTTCATACTATGTGGTTGTGTAATCCTGTAATTCACAATAAATCTAGTTTCAAATGTAATAATTTATGTAAAAAATTGTTTTCTAAACAACACTGTGGTATGGCTAACACACTGAAACAGAAACTGTCAACCAACCCAATGTGCATTAAATGAAAATGCTGGGCAATGGGGCTGTCTAAATTCACATTCCTTATATCTCTTAAATGTTCGAAAATTCTTATCTTCACCATCCTCTAAGTTTGTCCCACATACCATTTTGGGGGGAACAGCCACAACCTAAAATATATACTACCCCATGAGGGCAGCAATCAAAATGGTCATCCGCCCTATAATTTCTTCCCTTTGATACATGTGCAATTTAAATTTTTAGTCCTATTACACAGCTTGCAACTACAACAAGGATAGGATCCCACCTCACCAGTTTCCATCTTGACCTTCCTTAAGTTTAATAACGCTTTCAAGTTAAAAAAAACTCCCATAAGAGAAGGTTACCCTTTTGTGAAAATGCTTTGACAAGGTCTCATCCTCACTAATGATAGGCCACAAGTTGTAAATTCTTAGGAATAGCAGAAAAAGGAGAAAACTTACTAACAAAATACATAGCATCTTCATGTCCCACTGGATGCCTGCCCAGCTCACCTTGCTTCAACTTTGTACAGGAGCAATAGTACATTTGCCTTCATAGTCAAGCTGTAATGGCTCCATTGTGTTTTTTTTCTAAAGTTCATTTTTTTGTGTGTTTGTGTTTGGATGTTAAAGAGCACAACCTGCAAATTGTGGGCAGCTTACTTACATTTTCCAACCTTACATCTAACACTTTGTAGATGTACCATGATGTACCCAGTGGCAGTAAGGCAGCCTACAGTGTTGTTGTGTTTTCCTCCTCCCAAATAGTAATCATTCACAGTTGCCATCCATTAAAAACAGACACCGAGGGAGTGCCTACACTATGTTTACATCTCCTACACAGATCCAAGTATTTGGGATTCAGCAATTCTAATGAGTTCACACCTCATTTGCAGCTTTGCCATGCTAACAGCCTTGAATCTACACCATATAAAATGGCAAACATGTAGCTAGGCAAACTGACACGAGAAGACTTTTTTGTGTTGGAAAGACTGCACATACACTATTTTTGTGATATATATGTACAGAAGATTACTGAACTTCAGATGGCATGCTTGAATTTGTCATCTAAATACTGCATATGCTGTAATGTATTTAAGAAAGATCTGAAGCAAAGGCTTTTACACTTTTATCTGTGTGCATTAGTTCGAAGTGTACTGATGGCATGGGCATGTTTGTCAAGCCATTTCAAAGGTATATATGATCACCAGTATGTGAAAATGGGATGCTCTGTGATAAATATATACACATGTTTCATTGACAGTTCCTTTGACAGCACTTTTTGCAATTCAAAGATGGTTTGTTAGCAAAATGTGTAATTTGACCGTTCTTTTTGGGAGCAGACAAAGCTGAGTTACTGTTATAGCACAAACAAGGATATGTTGCTATTGTTGCTCTCCTTATTTTGCATCCCAGCCTTTTGTTCTCATTTCAAATATATAGACTATTTTATGTTTCTCTAGTGGGTAATACTAAGTGGCTACATTTTCTGTTTTATCTGAGAACAGTTATTTTGTAGTTATGTGATAGTTATGTGTATTATCCTTCTGTTGTCTTTTAGGATACCTAGGAGTATGTTATCCAGGTGTGTCAATCCTTGGAGATGCCCCCTTCACTGATGCTAAAAATCAGGTGATAGAGGATGCCTTTAGGCAACATGGTGATTTTCTGATGGAAAGAGGATGGGGAGATATAGCATTCAGGATGCAAATTTGGTGCCAGACTGTTGATGATGCTGTGAAGATTTGGGAAGATGGGTGAAGGCTGCCAGCCTAGCCAGATAGAATTGTGCAGATAATTCTGTCATTTGTAAATATAAATGTAAAATACAGGCTTGTTTCTTCAATGAAAACAAACTGTAAAATTTTGAACTTCAAGATTGTAGCAACATTGCCATCCGCTGTCAGGGAAAACTAAGGCAAGCATTTTAAATATTTCTTTTGAAGTTAAAATTGTTTCAACTCTATCCTTTGATCTGTAAAGCTTGGAGTCAGCCTGTCTGAGCTAGCACATTCTTTCTATTGTTTTAACTTAAGAAATAATTACTAGAGTGTACATGTGAAATTTCTTTTATTGTTGTAGTTTCCTAAGTAGGTGTTAGCTTGCTAAATAATGTAGCCTGTTGGCCTGGGAACTCCAGACTAAGTATTAAAATGATGTAATGTATATACTGGGGAAAATCTAAGTGTCAAAATGATGTAATCTGGAAGGGCCTAGCAAAAATGATTGTGAGTGATTTTAAAAACTATTGTTCAGAGAGAGACTGTAAGCATTTTGATCTTGGACATCTAACTCAGCACTGCCTTGCACTATGTAAGTAAGTTATCTTAGAAGTATGTTTTCTTGCAGAAATAGCTAGGACTATAAAGATTAGACTAAGTGTTTTTCTGTTATGTCAGAACTGTACTACTGATTTATTTTAAGTTTCTGTGTGATCTCTGAACTCTTGAATAGCACTGTGGTGCAGTCATATTGTCTTTTGTTTTCATTATTTATTATTAAACATTTTTAAACACTTTCAACTGTGGCTGGTTTATGTAGAGATAATTTAAGCTCTAGAGTACATTGTATAATTATAAGTGATCCTGGACTAAGCCCTTCCAAATAAGCCTTAAGAGTGTTTAGTCATACTTACTATTTGATAAAAATATTGCACAGTAATAATTGGACATCTTTTTAAGGGCCTTTGGGTAGCTGATAATTATTAGCTGGTGGTGGCAGTAATTACTACCCTATAGTCTGCGTATAGGAGCACAGCTGGAGAATCTGTGCCAGCCTTTCCTAGGAGTGTCTGTGAAGTTGCATAAATACTTATCTCAAAGTATGTGTGTGTCAGCTACTTGGGCAGGGACATGAAGCACTGGTTGGGCATAGAGGGTACTGGAGGTTAGCTTGCCAGCTAGGCTGAAATCTGGACCCTATAGCTGTGTCAGTGGGGAGTCTTATTGGGGACCTGTGGAACAAGGGAACGACCAGCCCCTGGACTGACTTTGATCTCTGTGTGCTCTTAAGGGAAATTGCACTTTGCTGTGTGTATTTGTTATCCTTTCCTCCCATATTAGATGCCCTCTCTGGTGTTAGTGGTGAGGCTTGAAGCTCATTGATTTCTGGGCCAGGGCACGGGTGTCACATGTGGTTTGCAGTGGTTGGGATATCCACATCACATATTAAGTAGTTGGCAAATACTAACTGGCTTATATTGGTGTGGGTAGGGTGAATCCTGTAGCTTATGTACAGCAATCTCTGAAGGTGTTTTGTACTCTAAATCAGCCATGCAGTGAATACTCAGAGCTCAGATCACAATTGTTTTATTTCTTTTGTTAGCTTAGTTAGGATGAGCAGGCAGCATGTCAGCCAAGAAGTATGAAAAGCTGACAAGGAGCCAGCTGGTGGAGATGTGCCAGACTAGCGGACTGGTGCATGGAAACCTGACTAAGGTAGACCTGATTGCAGCCTTGGTTACAGCTGCATTAGAAAACAGCATCCAGAAGGACAGTCAGACTGGCAGTGAAGATACAATATCCTTGGAGAATGGACAGCTCAACCTTTCTGCGAAGGACATTCAGACGGGCAGTGGAGATACAATATCTTCAGAGAATGGACAGCTCAACCTTTCTGCAGTGGACTTAAAAATCCAATTGGAGGTAAAGAGACTTGAGTTGGAGGCCAGGCATTTGAAGATAGAAGCTGAAGAAAAGGAGCATCAAAGGAGACATGGGAGGGAAATGCTGACTCTTCGCCAGCATCATGGAGGTAATGAGGAAGGGAGTAACTGGACCCCAGAAGCACAACAGGTCAGTAAATTTCTTCTGCAATTTTAAGAGGGGGATAATTTTGATAGTTTCATTCATATGTTTGAGAGGGAATGCAAATGGTATAGTGTTAGCCAAAGGCCCTGGGTACGGTTCCTGACCCCCTTACTACATGGTAAAGCTGCAAATGCATTGGCTAAAATGTCTGACATTGCATGTTTTGATTATACTGCTGTAAAAAAATGTCTTTTAGAATCTTTTAAGCTAACACCTGAAATGTATAGGAAAAAGTTTCATAAGCATAGATGCAAGAGAGATGAAAGTGTATGGGAATATGTTGCTGAACTGAGCACTTATTTTCATAGCTGGGTGGATGGATGTCAGGTCACCACTTTTGAAGGGCTGGCAGACCTTTTGGTGAGATAACAAGCCCTTAGCACTTTGCCTGAAGATATAAGGATCTAGTTAGCTGATAGACAATGTGCTACTTTAGATGAGTTGGGGAAGACGGAAGACCTATACCTGGAAAGCAGGGCAGCCCTGCACAAGAAGTGGACCCCCAGTACTGCTCATGGGTCTAAAGGAACCCATGGTGAGCAGCACAGACTGCCCCAACAAAATCTGCTAGTAGCAGGGGAAGCCACTAGTCCAGGTCCATGTCCAGAAGTTAGGGTTAAATGTTTTGAATGCAACCAATGGGGGCATGTAGCATACAGGTGTCCATGCAGGCAAGGTGGGGAACCAAAGGTGAGGGAGCCAGTAAGTGGGAAAGGCAAAATGCCAATAGAAGGTTGTCTTGAGACAACAAGGGTACTAAACTACCATCCTGCAGATGTCCTGAGAGGGAATGATTTGGATGAGGAAGTACCATGTGCTTATGCAGTTACATGTGGTCAGGCTAGAAGACAAGCATGTGGGTCTGGTAGCCCCGGGAGGAGACCCAGACAAACTGCATATTTGCAGCCAAGACTGGTGAGATGGTTACTTCAGGGAGTAAGCTAAACTGTAGCAGTGAGACTGAAGGTGAGCCACAGCTGCTTGTGGATACTGATGTTCCCTTGGACAGAGTGACTGCAAAGGTAGAGGTGAGTAGTAGTACCCAGGCTGACAGTGAGGCACCACTGTCAGAGGATGCCAGACTTCCTGTGGAAGGGAAGCTGGAAGGGTTACAAGGAGAGAGTTGAGACAGGCTCAGCTCTCAGACCCTACATTGCAAGGTCTGGGGTAAGTAGTTAGGGAGGCACCTGATTCTCAAGGAAAGGGGGAATCTGTGTACTGGGACAAATGGTTACTATACAGAAAGTGGACCTTTGAGGGAGGGCTAGAAGGTGGGAGAGTACAGCAGTTGGTATTACCCAGAACCTACCATCTGGTGCTTCTAGCCATAGCCCATGATATTCCCTTTGCAGGTTATATGGGCATAAAATGTACAAAGAGGCATATTATGCAAAACTTCTATTGGCCTGGAATTTCCAGAGATGTATCAGGGTACTGCAGGACCTGTGAGCAGTGCCAAAAGTTAGGCAAGGCAGGCGACAAGGTGAGAGCTCCTTTGATGCCTTTGCCTGTGATTGAGGAGCCATTTCAGAGGGTAGCTATGGATATTTTGGGTCCTCTGAGTACCCCAAGTTCCACAGGGAAAAAGTATATCCTAGTGGTAGTGGCTTATGCTACACGATACCCTGAGGCAGTGGCTTTGTCCTCCATTGAAGCAGAGAAGCTGGCAAATCCTTTTTTAGAGATTTTCAGCAAGGTACATTTCCCAAAAGAAATACTGACTGACCGAGGTGCCAATTTCATGTCAGACCTGCTGGCTTGGCTGTGGAAGTCCTGTGGAGTGAAGCACATGAAGACCACCCTCTACCATCCCCAGACTAATAGTCTTGTTGAGATGTTAAACTCTACAATCAAGTGCATGCTACAGGCATTTGCAGATCAGTTTAAGAGGAGGTGGGACAAATATTTGCCCCATCTGTTGTTTGATTACAGAGAGCTTCCCCAGGAATCCACAGGGTTTTCACCCTTTCAGTTGCTGTATGGGCATAGGGTGAGGGGACCTCTATATTCAATATAAGATGAGTGGGAAGGTGAGTGCGATTCTCACATGGAATTTGTTGTGGCATATGTCTTAAACCTCAGGACAAGGCTCAGGGAACTCATGGGCTTGGCCCAAGAGAATCTGGCAAAAGTCCAACAGCAGAAAAAGGTGTGGTATGACAGGAATTCTCGAGCTAGAGAATATGCTGTAGAGCAGCAGTTAATGGTTCTCATTCCTGTTAGACACAACAAGCTGCAAGCAGCTTGGGAGGGACCCTACAAGGTGATAAGAAAGGTAAGTGATGTTAACCACATGGTGGAACTGCTAGCCAGATGGCGTTGGCACAATTTGTACCATGTTAACATGATGAAACCTTACCATGATAGGGAGGCCCTTGTGCTGAGCATTTGCAGTAGATTGCAGGAGGAGTCTGAGGGAGATCTGGGGACTGATCTCCTCAGTGAGGCTCAGGCTGACAGCTCAGAGGAAGGGGTAGCAATGTCCCAGCAGCTATCTCCTACCCAGGTTTGAGAAATCCGAGCAGTGTTGCAGGAATTTGGGGACGTGTTCACTGGAAAACCAGGGTGCACCTACCTGGTGCAGCACCAGATGGATACAAGACCCCAAAGGCCTATTAGACAGGCCTCTGTAGGGTTCCTGAGAGAGTCAGACAGACTCTGAGGGAAGAGGTACAGGATATGTTGGAACTAGGTGTGATTCAAGAGTCCAATAGTCCCTGGGCCTCCCCAGTAGTGCTGGTGCCAAAGAAGGATGGCAGCACCAGGTTCTGTGTGGACTACAGGAAATTAAATAGTCACACAGAGTCAGATGCTTACCCCATGCTTAAGAAAGATGAGGCCCTAGAGTAGCTGGGTGGGGCTAAGTATCTTACAACCATTGATCTTACCAAGGGTTACTAGCAGGTGCCCTTGACCCCCAGTGCTAGAAAGAAGTCAGCCTTTGTGACTCATTTTGGCTTGTACAAGTTCACAAAGATGCCCTTTGGGATGAAGAATGCCCCATAGACTTTCCAGAGGCTGGTGGATAATATCCTAGGAGAAGCAGGAGGGTTTGCCCTTGCTTACCTAGATGTTATTGCCATCTACAGCCATTTCTGGCCAGAGCACCTTCAGCATATCAGGGAGGTTCTGGACAGACTACAGAGGGTAGGGTTGACCATTAAGCTGAGTAAATGTCAGGTGGCTTTCAGGCATGGCCTGCACCTGTTACCAAAAATCAGGTGAGGGCATTTTTAGGGACAGCAGGGTACTACAGAAAGTTCGTCCCCAGTTATAGTACCATAGTTGTTCCCCTCACAGACCTGACAAGGAAAAATAGGCCAGATAAGGTAGTGTGGACCCCAGCATGTGAGCAGTCATTTCAGAAGCTTAAAGAAGCTTTCGGAGGACCCCCTGTGTTAGCCAGTCCAGATTACAGCAAATAATTTGTTGGACAGGTGGATGCTTTGAACTATGGGGTGAGGGCTGTACTTAGCCTGATTTCTTCAGAAGGAGAAGAGCACCCAGTGGTTTATCTCAGTCGTAGGCTTCAACCCAGGGAGGAATGTTATGCAGCTGTAGAAAAGGGATGCTAGCCATAGTGTGGGCACTGAAGAAACTTCAGCCTTATCTGTATGGACAGATCACAACCCCCTAATATGGTTAAACAGAGCCAGTAAGCAAAATTCCAATTTTCTAAGATGGAGCCTGTGGTTGCAAGCATATATGTCAGTGCAGCACTCCAGTGGGATTAGCAATGCCAATGCAGATGGTCTATCAAGACAGGGAATGGGGTGAGGTACACTCAGATAGACCTAACCCTCTCAAGCGGTGTTTATCAAGGGTCACTTGAAAAACTAGCTTGAGTTCTCGGGGGGGGGTGTGAAGATTGGGGAAGATGGGTAAAGACTGCCAGCCTAGGCAGATAGAATTGTGCAGGTAATTCTGTCATTTGTAAATATAAATGTAAAATACAGGCTTGTTACTTAAATGAAAAAAAAACTGTAAAATGTTGAACTTCAAGATTGTAGCAGCATTGCCATCTGCTGTAAGGAAAACTAAGGCAAGTATTTCAACTCTTTCTTTTGAAGTTAAAATTATTTCATATCTATCATTTGATCTGTAAAGCTCAGAGTCAGCCTGTCTGAGCTTGCACATTCTTTCTATTATTTTAACTTAAGGAATAATTACTAGACAGTACATGTGAAATGTCTTTTATTGTTGTAGTTTCCTGAGCAGGTGTTAGCTTGCTAAATAATGTAGCCTGTTGGCCTGGGAACTCCAGACTAAGTGTCAAAATGATGTAATGTATATACAGGGAAAACCTAAGTGTCAAAATGATGTAATCTGGGAGGGCGCAGCAGAAAAGTTTGTGAGTGATTTTAAAAACTATTTCTCAGAGAGAGACTGTAAGCATTTTGATCTTGAACATCTAACTCAGCACTGCCTTGCTCTATTTAAGTAAGTAATCTTAGTAGTATGTTTTCGTGTTGAAATAACTAGGACTATAAAGATTAGACTAAGAGCTTTTCTGTTATGTCAGAACTGTACTACTGCATTATTTTAAGTTTCTGTGTGATCTCTGAACTCATGAATAGCACTGTGGTTAGTAGTATTGTCTTGTGTTTTCATTATTTATTATTAAACATTTTAAACACTTTCAACTGTGGCTGGTTTATGTAGAGATAATTTAAGTTCTGGAGTACATTGCATGCTTATAAGTGATCCTGGACTAAGCCCTTCCAAATAAGCCTTAAGACTGTTTAGTCACACTTACTATTGGATAATAATATTGCACAGTAATAATTGGACACCCTTTTAAGGACCTTTGGGTAGCTGATAATTATTAGCTGGTGGCGGCAGTAATTACTACAGTATAGTCTGGGTAAAGGGGTGCAGCTGGAGAATCTGTGTCAGCCTTTCCATGGATTGTCTGTGAAGTTGTATAAATAATTATCTCAAAGTGTGTGTGTGTGTGTGTGTGTGTGTGTGTGTGTGTGTGTGTGTGTGTGTGTGTGTGTCAGTTACTTGGGCAGGGACACAAAGCACTGGTTGGACAGAGAGGGTACTGGAAGTTAGCTTGCCAGCTAGGCTGAGACCTGGACCCTATAGCTGTGCCAGTGGGGAGTCTTATTGGGGACCTGGGAAGCAAGGGAGTGACCAGCCCCGGACTGACTGTGATCTCTTTGTGCTGTTAAGGGAAATTGCACTTTGCTGTGTGTATTTGTTATTCTTTCCTCTCATATGAGATGCCCTCTCTGGTATTAGTGGTGAGGATTGAGGCTCCTTGATTGCTGGGCCAGGTCACGTGCATCACAGATGCATGCATACATACACATATTTCAAGCATGGGCATTAATGCCTTTCTAGATTGCCAATATACCAAAACACTTGTTCCCATGATAAGTGTCCTGGCTGTTCTTAAAAATATATAAACTAGTACTTGCTTTAATATAATTTGGTAGTCTGTTCCATGCATTGGCTACTCTGTCAGAGAACAATTTAGTACACTTTTCATTCCTATAGAATCTTCTACATAGGTTATCTGATGATTCTCTAGTACGTTTTGCTAACCCCAAACATTCCCAAAGGTGGTTGTCTCTAAATGCCCTATATACATGAATAAGATCTCCTCTAAGATATTTGTAAGAGACACTGTACAAGTTCAGATATTTTAGTCTTTCATAATAACTTAAATTTTCATATTCATGGATGCTGTTGGTATATGTGCACTGTACTCTTTCCAGTTTGTCCATGCTTGTTTTCTTATAGGATTTCCATATTGTTATTCCATACTCAAATTTAGGCCTAAAGTAACTAACAAACAATGACTTAACTATTTTTGATTTCATAGACTTTACAAATCTTTTTATACAGCCTATTGTTATATCACTATCATTAACCAATTGGTTGACATGATTAGAAAAACTCTAGCTGAATCTACTTATATACCCTTGTTCTTAAATGAGTCTACAGTTTCAGTCACTGTGTGCTGTATTAAATATTCACCTTTCAATTTTTGTTTCCCAAATCTCATATGCTTAGTTTTTGATGTATTTCTCAGCATATTATTCTCTTATGCCCAAATGGTCAATTTAGTCACATTATTTTGTAGACATGCCTTATCTGTAACACATGTAATCAGCTTACCCAATCTCAGGTCATCTGCATATAGACTGTAGAACATCTCAGATAAAAAAAAATTTGGTCTGAAAGATGCAATCTAAACAAGTAAGGGCCTAGGACAGAACACTGTGGGGCACCCTATCTGTAACCAAGGATTTTACCTGTCCATTTGTTGTATGATACTTGCCATGTCTTAGTTGTAAGCCATGCAGCTATCCATCTTATCAAGACTATATCAATACCTAGTTGTTCTAATTTATTGATTAGTGTTTTGTGTATGACCCTGTCAAATTCTGAAGTTAAATCTATATAAATTACATCACAGCACAGTTTATTTATAACTGTTATTATATTGTTATAGAACATCCTGTTACAGGTGGTAATAGATCTGTTTTCAGCATATGCATGCTGATATATGGTTTCAAGTCCCAACCTATCCAGTTCTGACAATAACTTATCCAATATTACCTTCTCCATTATTTTTCCACAACATGAAAGTAGAGGTAAGGGTCTGTATGACTCCTACTCCCCTTTCCCTTAAAGGCAGGCTTAATAAGTGCATGTCTCCAATCTTGAGGAATCTCCCCATAGTTATATAACCTAGTCTATAATAGATATAATGGCACTGTAAGTTCTTGATGAAGTGCTCTCAGGTCATTGTTATTAATTCTGTCTCCTCCCTGTGCTTTGTTTGGACCCAGTTTGTGCAGTTTTTTTTTCAATATAATATAATTTGATTCCAGTATCTGGAGTTACCTAGATGTCACTCAGGCAACTTATCACCCCTTTTGTGGAGCCAAAATGTTTTTCATTAGATTTTATAAATATATCTATAATCTGTTGTGTCTAAGAATACATTTTAGAATCTGCCCACAGTTTATCAATTTGTGTGTCTTTACTCCTTCCACATCTTATGTATCTTTACAAAGATTTCCTATTACGCTCACTATCTTTATATACATTTTCTTCAAATTGTTCTTGATTTTGTCTTGCACTATGCTTAATCTGTTTGACCTGCTTGTTTATTTCAGTTTTCAAAGTTGTAGCTCAACCTCTCTTCCATTTCTTATATTTTTTGTCTCTCACCTTAATCAGATATCTTGTTCTTATGGAAGCATATCCCTCTGATGTTGTATGCCTAGATCCTGATGTTAAATAATTTTTGTTTTTTGCACTCAAACAATTTCTCTTTCAAAACTTTCCACATTCCATCTGCAGTTTTTCCACTGAATACCTCACTCCAGTTAGTTTTACATAGTGACTGTTTTGCTTCCGTATAATCTGTAATTAACCTTCTGTGTATTGGCTTAGATTTCAGTTTGGCAAAAGTATCTAGTAACAAATTAACCTTTATAATTCCCTGATCAATGCAAGTCAGTGGTGGTAAAACTTGACGAAGTCACAGTAATTTCTTTGGGAACACAAACAATGTCTAGTATGTTCCATCCCCTGGTAGTTTTTTTTTTACAATCTGAAGCAATTGCTGTTCCAGAATAATTTTCTTACTAACGTTGTTGATTCAGTATTATTCCAGTCTGTTTCTCATAAATTTGTTTCCAGCTAATATTATTCTTCCCTCCTGTGTTTCATGCAAGAAATGTATGAATTCCTCTAGGTCATCTGCACTTGACTTTGGTGGTCTATACACTTCAACAATTGTTATGTGTCCAGGGTTGTCTTTATTGTCTATAGTATTGGTATTATCAATCAGTCATTGTTCTTTAACTATGTTTCACAAACAATAACATCAATCATGTGGGAACATAGCAAATTTTGCAATTAAAAAACTTCATTATTAATGCTCCTAGCATTAACAACCATCAGAGATGCATCATATTATGCTATCTGTGAACTGTTAAAATTTAGACCTGGAAAAAATCCTGCCTAGTGTTTGTTAAATACTGCAAAATATCTGCTGCAAAAATTCTCTTCCCTGATCTTGACAAATGCACACCATCCTGTCTGAACACGTGTGCCCAAAACTAGGCTTGGATGCTCTACTCATTTCCATTTCTTAAAACAGGACATTTTTCCATGTAGGTATTTACCTTAAAACAAAGCACAAAGAAGAAGAAAAACCAATAAAACAAAAAATGGTCGGTATATTGTAGGCGTTAGCGTTGTAATAAACTTTTCTGTTCAGTTGAGCTTTGAGCCTTATTGTGAGCTGATCGATCACCGTATTACTTTACCAGTGGAATCTGCTATTTATCTTAAAAATCTTTTCATTCTCAGTGACCTGACTATCCTTTCTACAGGTGATTTGTGAAAAATATGTCCTAACACCAGTACAAGCTATACTATCTAAGAGAGCTGTCAGTTCCCTTCTAATAGTCAGAGAATCTTTCCAGGTGACATGATTTGTACAACATGAATAAAAGCAGATCCATACTTCCTTACATTAAGGCATTGCAAGGCTTGTCTCTCACATCTTCTATTTTTGCTCCTGGCAAGCATAACACTATTTGATGTTCATTATTATCTCTGCAAATATAAGTATCAGTTCTTCTAATAACTGAATCTCCAATTACAAGAATATCTTTGCTGGCCAGCTCTGAGGAATCTTCAGCTTCTAATACAGTAATATCTACTCTATCAATTGTTATGAAGGATAGATCTTCATCACTATTAGTCTTACTAATCCAACTGTTTTCGTTGTGTATTAAATTCTCAGCCAGCTGGTACTGTAAATCTATATCTGTCTTCCTCTTCTTTTTTCTTACAGTAATGTTCTTCAGTCCTTCAATGTTCAATTTTGATTTCTCCCTTTTCACCTGCACCTTGCCTCTTTTTTTCTACCTTCTCCATTGGAAAATGTATGCCTTTTTCTGTAGACTGAAGTTTTTCTGATATAAAAATATCATCATTCCCCATAACTTGTGTGTTACATAACAAAGCAGTGTCCTTTTTACTGCATATTTTCTTACCTTTACAGTCCTTAACCAGTTTCTTTTTCTTCCTTGTTATTTGTTGTGAACCTCATCCTTTCTTTCTTTTTTTTTCGTTTCCTTCTAAACAAACTGGATCCTCAGACTGGTGAATACTTGCATCCAGGATTCCAAAATTGTCAGGGGCATTGTCTTATTTCATAGGGGTTGAATGATCTTTGCAGAAAATAAATGTATCATTTCCTAAATGTGTTTTATTTGTTCAATGCCTAACATTATTTAGTCACTCCAGTGATTAATATATGAAACAACAGTTCTCCAAGCCATGCCAATTGCACAAGTGCAATCATCATCATTAAGTCTAGATTTACTTCTAACAGGTGAGGAAATCATCCAACTTTTGACATGAGGAACATAGATCACCAGTGTTTTCAGCTGTTACCTTTAAATATGCATAGCATTTATTACACTGTACAAGATATTTGTGCATTAGCAAATTGTTAATTTCATACTCATTTAAATAATCCATATTCAGCTTCAAATGAATACAATATTGCAAAAGAAAAGAATAGTCAGAATCAGTGTCCACAGAATTTAAAGTGAACTTAAATCAACTCCTGTGACAAAAATCACATCAGCAATGTACGACTAAATAACAAACTACAGTAAAGTTGTTCTGACCATACAAGTTCTACAAGCCAGACAATAGTTGTGATCCTTTATGTCACGCTCAGTACCATCTGCTCACTATCGCTTGCAGTCGCACTTCTTTTTAACAGTAAAGCTAAATAAATCACAAACCAAGATAGGATTGTTTAGATATGCTCAGGATTTTCATCTCTGCAGTCTGTGTAAATTTATAGCTGTCTAGGCCCCTTGGGGTGACGAGAGCTTGCCTGTCTAAATCCTATGCCTTTCTAACAACCAACAGTGAAATTAAAGGTAAAACAACAAAATATGAATCGCAGTAAATCTTGTTAACAAGCAGTCCCTTTCTACTAACAAACAGTGAAAAACAGTGATAACAAACACAATATAAATTCAAATAAAACTTCTCTTATGTATCAACTCCTCAGTAAATGACAAACCAAGATAGGATTGTTTAGATATGCTTTAGATATGATGTGAATGCAGTGGGTGGCCATGCCAGGACATACAAGCAGATGCACCACAGGGACCCTGACATGATCACTTTTGCATGGAGGAGAGCAGCTGCAGTGGGCCATGACCAGATGGTTATCAGGGGAGGGCCTGCTATGGAACCACCACTAACACCAAATGAAGAGTTCCTGGCCATTATCAGGGATCCAGACAGCTCCCCGGAAGATGCAGTACAGCATGCCCTGGATGTTGGTGCAATAGTTTCAGGGGCAGCAAGCACATCCCAGGAGAAAATTCCAGGTAGGCTTTAGTATCTCAAAAGTTGAATAATGTGCTATAGTAAGCAATTGAAATCAATATGTTACTTCTGTGTCACATATTTTTTGAGGGAGTTAATGCCAGGTTGCCACAGTTATTAGCTTAGGTTGGAATTGTCATCCAGGTTCTTGTTGAAAGCATAATTAATGGGGATATAATGGGGTATGAGCACTACCCCCTATCTTACTGTTAATTGTGATGATGTTGTCCTTACCTCTTGCTTAACATCTTCCAGGACCATTCAGATTGCAGAGGAGATCTCATCTGCAGATGGTAAGCCAAACATTTTATGTCAGTACTGCTGAACAATTTAAAGAAATATTTTAGTGTGTGATATTGATGTCAGGCCTGTTTAGTGTATTGCTGTACTGACTGTAATAGTGGCACCACTGTTAGTTTGTTAGCATGTATTGGACTACAGTAATATAGGTATTATTTTTTTCCTGTATTTTTTGCTTTTTATCACAAGTGATAATGACAGTGGAAGTGTGTGCCCTCTGCCACCTGACGTCAATATATCAGCAGACTCTGATGGTGATGGTGACCAAACTGAGGCACAGTTGAGGGGTGCAGAAGTTGAATCTGACACTGAGGTTGATATGCAACTATCCCCTGCAGTTCCAATGGACACATCCAGTAGGCCTACACTTACCCATTCCATTGAGCCCTCAGGTATTGGACAGGTGTAGGGCAAGGCCATTAATCAGGGAAGTGTGGTTACTGTGGCTTCAGTGCCGGTTGACTCTAGCCATAGCCAAAATGTGGGCAAGGTGCCATGCAGGAGGGTTGATAGGGGTGCTCAGTGGAGGCTTGCTGTCTCTTCTCCACCTGTTCAAGGTTTCTTTTCCCATGCCACTCAGTGTATGTTTAGAGCCATCATGGAGGCACAGGCACATTCTCATAGGTGCTCCAGACAAATTCTCAGGGTTGTAGATGTGGAAGAGGCTGAAATGCATGACTGCCTCCACCATGTTACCGATTCAGTAGATCGGATGAATGACACGGAACGAGTGAGGTCTGTGATGGAATGAGGGGTATCTGTCATGGAATGAGCATTGTCTGTGTTGGAATGACTGCTGAGAGAGGAACAGCATCCTAGTGGGCGTAGGTCAGCCTCATCATCTGCTGTTAGCCAATGTGGCCGTGGCCGATCATGCTCCCATAGTGGAAGTACTTCCAGTTCTCCGTCAGTGAGTGTGTTGTCCACACCCAGAAATGGCAAGCCATAGGGTGGTGGTCCTGGACATTCCCATGAAGGGAGCTCACCAGTAGACATCAGGCATGTTCAGGTAGCAGCAGTGCATCTGACAGTAAGTTGACTTGGTGCTTAGCATAGCTGCATTTGTGGTGTTGAAATGGTAATTGTACCTTTGTTTTATATTGGTCTTGGAAAGTTAGACCGTTAATAACATCAAAATTCCCCAGCTTTATTGTGAATGATCTTATGAGGGTTTTGAAGTCAGACACTTGATAAACATATAAGTCACATAAGTCTCTGCTGTTACATGTTAAGATAATTTCTGTAAAAGTCTCCTACCTTTCACTTGCTTAAAGTACCAATTAGTGAAATGCAAGGATATGCCACATATTCAAATTATTACACAACACACTATAGGTTCAAGACTTACCTTGTAAATGCACCAGTTGACACAGTTTTAATTCAGGGCTGACTGTCTGATGTAAACAGTTCACAGCCAATACATGGGGAGGTAAAGGTTATGTGAGTTGCCTGGCATCAATATTACTATGTGTATGTGTGTAGGAGGAAGGTTTTAAGCTTTAGGTGGTGGTGACTGTGTTATGTGCTGTCTCTTAGCCAATGCAAGGTCATACTGAGTACGGCTATTTCTGCCTACACCCACGGCAGCTGGTGGTTCCTCCAATGACGCCTCATCTGCCTGGGTTAATGGTGACCTTGGCATTGATGGAAGGATGCATGCCCCTTCCCCTTGCTAATCCGGCTGAAGCTATTTTCTCAGGATGATGTTATGTAGCATGGCACATACTGTGAGTCTTTCTGTACATGTCTAGGGACTGTACTGCAGGGATCCCCAGATTCTAGGCACCAGAACTGTGACTTCAGCAGCCCAAACATATACTCTATGATATTTCTGGTTTGAGAGTGTGCCTCATTATGGCATTCTTCTGTGGGTATATGTGTATTTCTGATGGGTTTCTTCAGCCACAGTTCCAGTGCATAGCCTACATCTCCCAGTAAATGACTCTGTGGGATATCCTCCCTAGCAAACATATGGAACAGTTGGAAGGTGTGCCAGATATGTGAGTCATGGCAACTGTTGGGGTTGCCAGCATGCATGTTCAAGATGATTCTCTTGGCATTACACACAACTTGGCAGTTGATAGAGAGGCAGCCCTTTCTGTTTATGTAGAGTCTACTCAGTTCCCTGGGTGGTGCCTTAATTTCTATATGTGTGCAATCTATGGCACCTGGTACTTCAGGGTAGTGCACTACAGGGTAAAACTCCTTCAAATTTCTGGCCCTCTCCTCAGGACTATGAGGAAGATATATGTGGACACTAGCATGTTGGAGCATAGCATTCAGGACCTGATGCAGGATCCTGGATGCTGATGCCTGTGACACCCCCAGCATTTCTCCTGTTGGTCTCTGAAAGGTACCTGTAGCTAAGATTCTAAGTACTACACATAAATCTGTCTCCACTGGGATCAGTTCCCCTCAGTTGGCCCTGGCTCTGAGTTGAGGATGGCAGAGGTCGCAAAATTCCTGTAGTGTGTCCCTATCCACCCTGTAGCATTCTATAATTTCAACATTGTGTAGGTTGTGGAAAGTTAAATGGGGCATGAAAACTCTTCTCCTTCTTGGCCTAGGCCTACTGGCAGCAGCAGCAGCATTAGCTTCAGCCTGCAGCAAATACAAATGAATTAAATCAGTAGCAGCCCCTAACATTCTTTCTGTGTGGACTCCTTTTAGTGGCTGTGTTCCAGTAAGTTTTGGAATTCACAGGAAAAGCCAGCACAGAATCTACATGGTTGCTTTATAGCTTGTTGAATAGCTACACCATGTTGGATTGGTTAATTAGCATGTGATTCAGCTGTTTATGCTGTAATTAGCATGCCTTGGTGTTTACTTTGTCTGCACAGTGGTGCACACTACTACATGGCACTTACTGAATCTAAAACTGTGTGCTACCATGTGCATGTTGTGGCACGATGCACACATAATAAAAATGGACTGCGTAGGTTTTATTGAGTCCCCCAGTAGTCTTTCTTACTTTAGAAGTACACTTACAATATACACGGCTTTCTTTTCTTTTTCACTAAAGCAAGGATCAGCACTCATACCTGCCCCTAATTAACTAATGTTATCAAACAAAAAAATGTACCAGAAAGATAAACCCCAAGATTCAATAAAATCCATGTAGGCTCCATGTAAAGCCTACACAGAATGTACCTGTGTACACGGACATGGTTCTCCCTTGGTAGCGTGCCATGAATATTAATTATGGCGCACTGCTGAGAAAGAGCATAGTAACAGCAATACTCAATCTGTGTAGGCAGAAATGTTGAGGCTGATCAGATATTATGTACATGGTAAAGCTCCCTGTACTGTTCCCTGCTGCAGTTGAAATGTGCTGTGAATTAATAGTTTGTTTTTTTTTAAATGTCTAATGTTTGTTGAATTATTATTATTTTTTTTTTATTTAATGGCCATTTGTACTGCATGGCAGTGAGCACAGCAATGCCAAGCAGCACTCATATATAGACAGTTGACACCTGCCAGACATCTAAAAATAGTAACTGGATGTAATTAATTATGATATCTGTGGATTTTTTTTCAATGTTTTTTCTTTTTTTTTTTCCCTTTTTTTTAAATTACTGCCAGACATCTAAAAAGGGAAACTGGATGCAATTAATTATTTATTTCTGCTTTTGTTTAAACCAATTTAAGCCCATTTGTGCTGTGACCATGGTATCTTAGTAGCATATGTGAAGGTACACTAGTTTGTATACTATCCAAGTAGCTACATGGGTAGAGTGACAGCTTAAAGCTTTGAAGGTCCTGGGTCTGAATCCCTAGCAGACATACTGTTTGTTTAATGTAATCTAAATTTTTGTTTAATTTAAAAACATAACTTTTACACGTGAAAGAGCTGTGCGATGCTTAGCACCACTTAACATGATTAATGGCCACTTTTGTTTGCGCATTGCTAAGCTTTGCTAAAACCACAGTTGTGTAAGTTTTTGTAATGTTCAGCTCTGCTTAACTGGTTTGCAGGCTCCTAAGTACCACTGTGCTTTTTTGAATGTTGCTGAATAATGTGTAAGGGTGGGAAAACAGCCTATATTAATGGCAATAGGCAGGAATTCTGCAGCATTCAATGGAGTCCATCTAACTAACAGTATGCCAGGTGGTGTTGGAGAGGGTGAGCACTTTTGGGGGCAGAGATGGGTATGCAGGAGTCCAGGGTTTCTATTGGGCTCCTGATACACAGTTATGAACTTAGGCTGCTGCAGAGCAATTACCAGGACTCAGAATGTAAGGCTGAGGCCTGGGATCAGTTGGCCAGGGACCTTACCAGTGCTACTGATATCCCCCGCAATGGTGAGCAGTGTCATTACCACTATGAAGACCTGACATGCAGAAAGATGGGAACTTTGGACACCTGGGTCCAAGAGGTGAGGGCTGGGCATGCGCCAGACATATATAAGTATTTCTTCTATTATTTTACTAAAATGCAAGCTGAATCTGTGCAAAACTGGTATGCATAATGGTGTGTTTCTCTCCCAACAGCTGCAGCTGAGATGGTTCACAACATCCAGTCCCATGCCGGGTGCCTGGCCAGGTTGTGCCATGAGTGTGGTAATTATGGATATATTATGCTAACTGTAGTGCAATAAATGATAAAGAATAAAAAACCGTACTGCAATAAAGAATAAACAATACAAATTGTAATGCAATAAATGTGCAATTAGAAGTGTCATGCAATAAATAAACAATAACAACTGTATTGCAATAAACATGAAACAATACCAATAACTGTAAACAAAAAGGTGTACAGCAGGATTGTGGCGTCATAACATAATTGCACTAGAGCTCTATGCGTTGTATGTGTACAGTAAGGTTGCTGCAGTCAAGTGTAAAACTGTAATAACTGTAGAATGCAAAAGTAATGACCTGAATAATTTATCGCTCAACTCATAGTATGGTTCAAGGCTGTCTCCAGGCTGATTTCAGTCAAATAACTTTCTTTTCCTCCCACTCCAGGAAAAAAAGGCATATGGATGAAGTAGCCCACTTTATGGGCATATATTGTGTGTAGACTTCACAGATAATGAACAGCAGTACCAATAAGTGTTAAGCAGCATTCTGTTTTCCTAAATAAATCCATTTTAGTATTTGCATTAGGGATGCATTCATTACATGTCTGTTCTAAGTTGCTGCAGTCAATTGTTACATTATTTGCAGATGTCTCCTGCAGTCACAGCTTTTGGGTTCTACTCCCATGCCTGCCAACTAAGGCATGATGGCTGTCTAGTTTACTTAATGTACACAAACATACATCTCAACTGTAATGAATTTTCATTATGTAATTACAACTGCCTAATCTGTTGGTTCCATAATTACCACAAAAATATTTACCTGGAAGGCAATATATTTGCAAATCCATTTACAGAAAACTTTGATAGCTATGTAATTGCACATTATGTGAAACTCTTCTGTGTAGTTGTGTACCTTCATTTGTTACTGCTTGGCCCATACTGTTCCATGCTAACAGATTGAGAGATATGTACATGCTACATCAGCTATAGAAGAATTGCAGTCACTGTACTCACAACTGACACTGCACACCTGTAAAACTATATAGTAGTACTCTGTGTAGTAATATTACCTGTGAGGCAACTAATGGCATGTTTTTCTCTATCTCCCCACCTCTTATTTTCTTTAAATTATTACTATTTATTATTATGATTTAATATTAACATATTTTGTTAAACTAACTGTTTTATTTGCCTTATGATTTAATTCATATTGGCACACTGTTAACATACTTACTGTTATGTTGTATTACACATAATATACTTTCATATGTATTTGGAGTAATACATATTATGTTTCATTCTGTTAATGCTAACATTGATTTGGTAATTACTAACCTTCACTTATTGTTATAACTTCTTTACTACAGAGCATCAAGATCAGCCGGTTCCTCGTGATCCACCTACCTTGCCTCCTCCAACCATGACACTGGGTCCCAGCACATCTGGAACATAGCCTGGTGGTGCTCCCTCTGCTGCCCCTGCACTATCTTTGGTGTTGGGTAGTACAGCCCCACACGATGGGGATGGACCCCCCTGGGAGGGGTGATGGAGGGGGAGTTGTCACCCATGATGATCTGCCAGCTTTGGTGTGCAGGATCATTTACAGTTGGTTTGGATGATGCCTATGTCAGATGGAGAGCATGCTGGACACCCTGATGGAGCAGGTCCAGCCCAGATCCCAGCCTCCACCACTGCCACCCTCAGGACAGTGACAGAGCAGTGCTGACAATCCCATGGGTGGGGATATGAGTTATGCTGCTACCTTGTGGAGGCACATTGGACTGAGATTCCACAATACCTTCCCATCAAAGGAGTTTATCCCCCTCTTGTGTCACACACCAACTCTGCCAGCTGTCTTGTCTGTCTGCAAAAGCTTCCTCACCTACCTAATGTACCTCCCCCACATGTACCTATGTCCCTTCCCCAACATTTCACTCTCACCTTAAAAAAAATGGGCACCCGTCCCAAAAAGAAAATGTCCCATACATAGGTCTCCATTTTGCACGTGTCCACTGGGTCCACATAATTTGGTCCGACTGGCTTAACAACACAATTATGTTGTCCTCACCCCTCTTTCTCTCTCTCTCTGGGGTTTATAGTGCAAAGTCATCTACAAATCATGTCAAAGTGCACAGTTGTTGCTGTACAAGAAATGGATAGCTAGGTGCTTTCCTATACCCTTCTTGCACATAACTATCTGCCTTTCACTATGTTTCCCCCCCCTGCTTGCACCCCATTTCACCACTTTCCTATCTCCCCATTTTTCATTTCTTTATATATTTTTAGAGTGATGCTGCACGATGCACCCCATCATGCAGCTGTGCTAAGCTCCGCTAAATGGAGCTATATTGATATATATGTTTTAAATAATAAACATGTACAAAATAAACACCTCTCCCCTATTTTAAACCCAAGAGCATTTCATCTTTAGACCATTGCATTAACCTGCCACAGAGTAATGACAAAAATGGGAGTGTACCTTGGAGTCTGGTGCAAGAGTAAACCACTAGAAAGCCAAACACAGAATGATGGATGTAAGTGAGGTCTGTAATAGCAGGTAAATGTCCCTTTATCAGCAACATTTACAAATACATCTGCTAAGTCATTACTGGCAAAATGCATGTACAACTGAGACTCTGGTGCAGAAATAGATCCATACAAAGCCATGCACATAATGATGGCTGTAAAAGGTATGTCACAGCCTGTATGTGTGTACTTATATCTTGTAAATAAATACACCTGCTGTAACAGTGACTCAGTAGCTCAGTCTGTTAAAAGCCTTCCAAAGAGTACATTTTGCCACATACAGTCCTGTGTTCAAATCCAGTGGTGTGTAGCATTTAAATTACATTATTGTGAAGCCAGCAATTAATGACTGAGTCATGCACGCTTTATCCACACAAAGCATTTCAAATGAATTGTCTGCTTTTCACTGATGGAAGTCACAGGCCTGCAGATAGGAACACACTTCTCATATCCCTATAGCAAACTATAAGTGCATAAAGTGTCGCGTCATGCATTAATAAGCATTCACAGAGGATTTCAACTCGGGTAATGCAAATGAGGCCCTCTACTATCAAAATAAAGTACACAATCCTTCCAAACCCACAGTGCAGTTTAGCAAAGCTGCACAACTAACATACACATATGAAGCCCCTGCTTGTAAGAAGGACTGCCAGCATACAAATTCCAAATGAGTACCATACTGTAACACGTGGCCTGACAGTTGCCCAAATGGTGGACATAATGTTACATTTATCCACTATGTTGCTCAAGGACACAAACATGTAGCAGAGTACTCTGTTAATGATACCATTGCCTAACATACTTACCTTAAACACATGCCTTCATTGGAGTGGAATGGGTACCCTCACTCTGGCTGTGCCTCTACTACAAGGCTGACGCATCTCCCACAGTTACATATACAGCTTGTTGTCCTCCAAAGTGTTCACACTGTCAGCCTAAGCCTATTACATGCAGCAGCAGCTGCAGCCTGTAGCACATACATCTCTATGTAACAGTAGCTGCTACAGACCCACCCTCTGACATAGTCTCCTCTCCCCAGTAATGTCCAGAAAAACATATCAGAAATGACTTCTAATCTACATGAAGGCCTTATATCTTGTACATTGGCTGCATGTCATTGGCTGATGATAGTGCAAATCAGCTGTTTTGGCTGCAATTAGCATTTCATAACCACATATTGGTAAATTGGCAATCACCTAGTAATAAGAAGCATGTTAAAAGGCAAACATGCTGGCTCTGGGGAATCATTCTGTATGAGACTTTCTGCATACAGAACATGCATTTGCAAAAACTTAAATATCACAGCATATCAACAGAGGAGTTTTGCACTCCAGCAGGTAAGTAACCTTTAGGTTTACAACAGGATGCAGGTGTGTAAATATACTTACAGGGAATAGGGATTACAGCATTAAGCCTTTCTCAGAACTGTGATAATGACATGTCATTGATCTCCAGATTTGTTACACCTACAGACAATGTACAATACATCAAGGGTGGAATGCTTTTTGTCAATGTGACACACTGGTCTAGTGGGACTGTCCCTTTATAGTGGTTGTAATATCACACTGCTATTTTTTTGGCACTGTTGTTTTGACATATTATCAGGGGACTTGCCCCTAGGGGACACACTACAATAGACTCCAGTGTTGGGTGTATGATTATACAGCAGTAGCTGTCATGGCACAGATGGGAATAGCTGACTATCACTAGTATCTTCATTCTGTCCACACACTTAGTATATTTGCACACTGTGGAATATGGCATGTGTAATCAGCCATTATGTTCTTGCTGCATCTCTACATAGTGTATTTCCATGTATGTGATCCTGATGTGTTCCCATGTTGCTGTCTTTCTGGAAATATGTACCCAAGATGCCATGCAGCTTTCATGGATGCAGAGAATGATATTATACTTGAAGGCCTCCGGCAACATCATGAACTCCTACTGTCCAGAGGGAGACAAAACAGGGAACAGCGAATATCGTGGGCTGACCTTGTCCATGACATGAGTGCCACAGGTCATCAGAGCAGGAAATGTGAGCAGGTTCGACACCGTACAATGGGCGTGATCAATGCTGCATGCAGAAGAACAAAAGAAATAGCCAGGGAATGTGGCATCACCAGTGGAGGGCCTGCAGTGGAACAGCCACTCTCAGCCACTGATGAATTCCTGGTGAATCTAGGCACACACAACACCTCCCAGACATCCATCACACCATACATTGTGGATGTGAATACCACAGTTTCCATGGCAGAGGAGCATGCTGCTAAGCTTAGTTTGGTCACCATTCCAATACTGTAGCATTCAATGAGTCATGATATACATACTCTTATGTGGGTGTCAGGTCTGTGTTCTTTGGGGGGGTTAACTGCAGTTTGACTCTTATGCTCAGATGTTGATCGATATAAGAATTAACACAGTAGCTACTGTAAATGTCAGATATATGGATGTATTACCTTGTTGTGGTGCAACATGCAGTGGTACTGACATTACCTCTCACTCAACATTTCACAGGTTCATCAAGTATTGGACAAGGCCATGGTCCTGCTCCTGGTAAGCATGACAGTGCTTTGTTATAGATGTAGGTGTACAACAATGTAATCCCTAAAGTGTCATCCCAAGCCTGTTGACTGAATTTCTGTACTGTCAGCATGATTGCCAACTGTACAGTTATTTTCTGACTGGACACATGTTAGAATCATATGTATGTCTTGTAGGTGTCACCACACTGATAGATGCGACAGTATTGTCAGGACATTGCAGATTTCCATATGTGTCAACTGTGTAGAGTCTTCACAAATGTCAACAGTGTACCTCATTGTAGATGATGAAATTGCTGTGTAAAGAGCTTTCATTTACAAGTAACTACAGATTTTTGTGGGAAAAGTAATGCCATCTTGTCCTACTATATGAGGTTGGGGTTCCGACAGGTCTGTAACAGTACCAACAGTATAAAGAGCTGTACGTGTATTAGAATACAGTAGTGCAGGGAATAATAGTGTAGGTATTAATGTACTATTTTTTTCTACTCTTATCAGAAGTGACTGAGGGGGGGGGTGGTCTCTGTCCCCTACACAACCTAATGTCAGTGACTCCTCAGACTCTGATGATTGATGGTGGCCACAGTGAGGCACAGGTGGGGGTTTTAGGGACTGAATTTGTCCAGGAGGTTGACATCACCCTTCTACCCTCATTGTCACCACACACAATCAGTATGCCTACACATACCCAGTCCCTGAAGGCCACATCTATTGGACAGTTAGATGGTGGGGACATTGAACAGGAAAGTGTGGGAACTATGGCTCCAGTGAGTGTAGATACTGGCCATGGTGAGGTTCCACACAGGTGAATTGATAGGTGTGCTACTAGGATACCTGCTGTCCTACCACCACCTATTGCAGGTGTCACATCATGGTTCACTTAGTTTATGTTTCAGGCCATCACAGAGGCACAGGCAGATGTATGCTCATGGTTATGGATGCAGCATAGTCTGGCATCCATAACTGCCTCCACCACATTGGTGACATCTTGGATTGGTTCACTGATGCAGTGGAAAGAAGGTGGGCTGAGACAGAGTCTGTCTTGGAAAGCACAGTGTCTGTGCTAAAATGTGTGGGTGGAGTTGAACGTTGACCTCGTGGACATAGGTTAGCAACCCCATCTGCTGAGAGTCCATGTGGCCATGTACAATCATTCTCCCATAGTGACAATACATCCAGTGCTACAAAGGGGAGTGTGCTGTCCACTCCAAGATGTGACAGGCCATGGGATCATGGTCCTGGGCATTCCCATGGAGGACACTGTCCCAGGAGACAGCAGTCAGGTACTAGCACCACTTCTTACCTTGGGTATGGAGGTGCCAGTGCAACTCATGGCAGAGCTAGTAGTTGTGTTTGGGGCCAGAGGCAGTATACTGTCAGCTCCACTATGCACGGTTCAAAGCTGTCTGACATACACACATGTAGGGCTAGCACTGAGCTTGACTTTGTGAGCTTAACTGTATACATGCACAAACTTACACACCACTGTCAAATGTAGGTCACCTACAGACACAGATGGCACATTTCCATGGTTCATCTTGCCTGCTTCCTTCCTGACTCACACACATGCTGTCAACCTTTTGGGTCAACCTAGGCCTCCTGCACCCCTACATAATACCCTGTGCAAGTGATAATACCTGTGTCACATCCCTGTCTTCCTCATCATTTATGCAGGGAAATGGAGTTATGTGTCTGTACAGGATGACTACATAATTTAACATGCACTTGTGTAATGCATAGTTGTTTTGTCATGCCACTTGTAGTGGCTACTGACAGATACTGTATGCTGACGTTTGTAATGAGTATGCCACATAACTTTGTGTACTTTACATTGTAGGATTTTGTAATGGCTATATACTTACACGATGAAAGGTGTGTCACAGGCCTGTTCATGTTTCTGTTTCAGGATTCTGTTGGAAACCCCCATGGATACACAGCAGAATAAGCCATAGACATCACACCACAGAAAAGAATGTCAGCACAGAAGACATATTTCCTCAGCAAGGTACAGCACTATAGGTGGATGGCTCCTTAAGTCAATATGTGTATAACAGGTTAACAAGGATAATGGTGTCATTCAGTGTACTTATGCATCCCTAATCTGTGGAAAAGCCTGATAATATTGATAAGTGTCACCAGCGTCTTGGAGCTAACACATCTAAGTTGTGGTGCTGGTAATGACCCATCTACAAAGTTCCTGTGTCCAGTACAGACATTTGTCTGACAACAGCTATGATTGTCTTGTTCTGCATCCCATTGTGTAACCTGAACATTATGTGTGTCACAATAGATGTGTGCTTCACATACATGGGGGGGGGCTGTTACACATAGGATATACTGTCTGTGTTACATACCTGTCTCTCCAGCATGTAGTATTTATACCACAGTGACAGTGTAGGTGTGTAGGACAGGTAATATGTGTTAGTTCTGTCGTGGATATGTGGGAGGTACACAGTGTGACCTGACACCTCGCTGTATGGCAGCCATACACATCCCCTCCAAAGCATATATGAAACAGACTACACATGTATGGTCTTGACACAGATTCCATGCGACATGTTATCTGCAATGTGAATTGCTGTACCATGGAACCTGTGTGGCTGCTACAGTTGTAAGATACGCCTATGTAGTTACATAGCAAGGGTGCCATTGTACACAATGATAGGTGTGATGAGTGCCACATTCAATATGGCAATGACCTTTCTGTTTAGGTTGTACAACACTGAATGCATCCGCACACCTTACCAACTAGTGAAAGTCAAAGGCTACATTACTCTCTGTGCACATAAGTCCATGAGTAATGGCTCAATTGTGTGTGGTGTGCAGACACTACTATATTTCCCAGGGGTGGATGACTTAGTATTGTGCAGTCATTGTCATTTAGTATTTGTCAGTGGTTCAGACAACAACTGAATGTGTGTCTCAGGCCATTCTGGATAACTATTGGTTCTGTGTGGGATTCAGTGACAGCTCCAGTTATGCAATCACCTGCGATTGTGGTCAGTCAGAGGGCATTGACAGTGGCTGTGACTGCAAAGAGGAAATGGCTAGAAGGGTTATAATATCAGTGATGTCTGGGGAAATCCATTGGTGACTGGCACCACTGCAGCATAGGTCTCCTAATGCTATCTTCCCAGATTATGACTGTCAGACACTTATCTATCCACCAGCTGACATAACACTCTGTAGATAACCTACACAGTTTTCAGCAAGGCCTGCTGGCCTAATATTGTCAAACACTTTGCCAGCCATGGTAGGTGGAGTGAGTAATATTCCTGTCATCTACTGCATAGCGTAACACTCAATGGGGTCCACCATTTAGAGTCGGTAGGCATGATTTGGCTTTGAGCATAACAAACAGTGTGTGTGGTCCAGTGTCAGTAGATCAGTAGGTGTATGACAGGTTTATATCACAATATCGAAACCCCATAATTTCGAATCACGTTACATGGAATTGAATACATCGAAACGGAAAACATTGAAACTGAAAAAATCAGCAACGTGTGGAGTGTATGTTAAAAACAAATTACTCCATGAAGGGGGCAAGACCCCCTGCACCACCCACACCCCCTGCCACTTAAATATACCACTTTGGAGATTGCACTTTAATGCACTATAGTGCGGAAATGGAAGATTTCCATTTCCTACACTGTAGCACAATCTCGGAGTTGGTATATTTAAATAGTAGGGGGTGTTGGGTGTGCAGGGGTCCCCCCTGCCTACACCCTTAATGTGCTATGTCCCAGTTGGAAACTGACATTGACAGCCTTTCAATGTTTTGCTGGTTCAATGTAACCAGTTCAATGTAATGTGATTCGAAATTCTGATGTCTCGATGTTCTGATATAAACCTGGTGTATGACAGTCTTACTGCTTGTATCCATGCTAACTCCTTTCATGGCATTTCATGTAACATGACTCAGAGATCTGGTGACACTGCTTGTCACTACATGCTAGTTGTCCTTTTTGCAACTAAGTATTGCAGTTGTTTCCAGCATGTTCCAAGAAGAGAGTAATCCAAGGTGCCTGTACTGAGCACAGTCAAACATGTTAGGGAAGTGTAATATGTATACTCTTTGAAGGAAAGGTAGGGGTTTTACACAGGTATTCTGTAGATGGACACTACCCAAGCAATGTGTACTTGGAAGGACACAATTACCTTGTGAAGACTGTGCTAAGTATGGGAGCCTATGTAATTGCCATTGCCTGGCAACTACTAATGCTGGTCTCACTGACACCACTCTCACGTAGTAGACCATGCTCCTATACGTTTTCAGTCATATCACGCAAAACTATGAAGCCCATGATGATGAGCAGGACACAGCCTATTTGTTCATCCACATAGCTGTCCCACATCATGAAAGGCTCTGTAGGCTTCACATACCCTTTTCCAAGTAAATGCCTTGATTAGCAACTTGGTGAATCAGTTGGCTTTTGCATGTGTTATGTCAGCTGTTCCAGAGTTGGTGGTATGTCACTGAGGAACTGTCAAGAGGGGGATTAGTAGCGCTGCTGTAACACCACAATATAACGTAGAATGTCCATTGACATAGATTTCAAATCTTGCTGTAACAATCATCACACTGGTGGTGATCCATTGTAGGTGACAATTTCATAGCAAGTCATGCATCCTGCCCTTCAACAAATTACTGGTGGATATCTGCATGACATGGCTGTGAGGCCTACTGCAGCAGACTGACCAACTTTGGCCAATGTTTGTCCACTTGTCACATGTCCTAGGCATGTCATACTGTACAGTTATGTATCCAAAACACGTCTGTGTTCCCACATCATGTCATACAACAAACAGTGTGCTGTCTAGTTGCTTGACAGGCATCATACATTTGTGAGGCCAACGTAATGTCAGCAAAGTTGAACAAGTCCTCGAGCATCCACATCTTCACTGCAAGGTGTTCCTACAAACACTGTATATCAGGCTGTCAACTCCAAGGGTGTGGCGGTATGACCCTGCCTTTGCAGGAACTGCTGCTGAGATGTTGGTAGTTTCCCCACCCCTTTACTCCTATGATACACAAACACAAAGTATGACAGATGTGACTGCATTTCAAACCTTGCTGCCATGTTGTCTCCAACAGCAGTCATTACAGATGGCAATGAGCATTATGCCAACATGCACAGCTCACATCCTGTAACACCTACACCCACATCACACTCATCTGTATGTGTACAGCTGCTTACCAGACACATTGCCAAACAGACACCTGAGAAAATCCTGTTTCTGGAGTGCACAGTACACATAGAACTGCATGCACCTCTCTTTCACTGGTGAAACACCTGAGGCAAATTACAAAATCACACCTCTTAGTCATAGGTGATTACATTGTGAGACACCTTGATGTCTGTGTCAAGAGGCAACATATGGGAAAGATCACAGATAGCTGTCTGTGGGTTAAAGCAATAAGGCTTTACCACACATTGCCGCAAATCAAGGAATATCAGTTAACATAATGTTGACATCATAGTTCCCGCAGGTGTGTACGACTAGGGACATACATCACTGGCTTGTATGCAGACACATGACTTTGCTTAGCCAGTCTGTGTCTCTCGCATGTATATGCATAGCTTTCAGCTACAGTTGAACCTCACCTAGGATGATGGCTCCATTCACATGGAAATTGATGGATGTCAATAATTGCATTAGCATATGGTGTCATTGTCAAGGGATCTACTACATGTCTGCCTAGGATGCCTTGCTTACAGACATCAATGCTTCACCAGTGATGGTGTTCATCTCTCACCCCTAAGATTTGGAGCAATGGCCATGGCTACTGACATTCCACAATGCATCTTAGATGCACTGTTCAGGGAAAAGTTGGCAATGACAACACCATCTTTATACACTATCATGGTTATGCTGCTACACGGTGTGTATGGCAACACTGAAACTCACTCTGTGGAATGTGGCCCCACCCTGGATTGTGCAGACAGGTGTGTAGTCAAGGACATCTGGTTCAAGGCTGTGGACAGCACCAAAGCCATACCAGACTACACGTCCATCCACATCTTTACACCTCAAAATGACAGTGTTCAAGGTAATGCAGGTGGTGTATACATACTCATTAAGGATAGATACACATCCAGATTTTGTGAAACCCTGTGATTTCCTGGAAACACTGTAGGTGCCATTCAGTAGTGGAAGGTATATAACCAAGCAATAACCGTCTACAGGAGCAGTTCCATGAATCCAGACACCTATTGTGCGTATTTGTATGTACATTTGTCTATCAAGATATATCATTACACCATGGTGTAGAGTTGCATTAAGTGACCACCAGCTGTGTTGCTTCATTATGCTGCAGTTCACTTACCTAAAGGTTAATCTACATCCTTAACTGCAATACCCTGGAGTAGTGCCGTGACATCCCTCCAAGGGGAACCAATGTATTGCATCATGTGTTTACTGATATAGGTGACTACTGCACTCCCTAATGTGTTGGGATCTGGCCACAGATCAGTGTCATTAAAATTACAAGCACTAACCATCCTCGCAGACATTACAGACATATATTTCAACAAAGCAATGTGGTACCTCCTGTGGGATGGTTTACATAGCCTGACTGCACCTTGCCCCTCTGATGGGACAGGCAAGTATGCAGATCTCTACACACATGCATTATGCCAGCAGCATTACAGCTACATGAACTTGACTGTACCTGACAGGAAGAACACAGGCTCCTCACGGCACAGCAAACTTGACTGGTGGAAAATTGCCATTATCAGGCTGTACAATAAGAGGTGGACATTGCTGTGTAACAGTTGGGGTGAGGGCACCCCTAAAATGGAGGCTCAATCTCCTCAGCTAAAAGAACCACATAGTGTTTTTGTGATGTTGTGTAGACACAGTAAGTGACAAAATTAGCCACCCACACAAAGCAGAACCACAACACACAATGTAGTTACATGTGTAACCTCAAAGAAGTGTCCCAGATTGTTGGTGAACTCATGCATAATGATGCCAGATAGAATGGGTCTGTATTCATAGCTAACCTGTAGTCCCACATGTTTTGCATCAACTTCACTTCCCTGTCACCACCACATGTGACATATGACATTCCTAGAACCTGTCCCATAACTTCCATATCTACACAGCAGGTCATAAATGGCCTCTCTATGGAGGATAAACAGCATCTATTGTATATGCTAACATCCCAGTCTGCAACCTGCATGGGATCTGTCATGGATTACTAACACCATGGGAACACCTTGCAATCATACTGAATCCACTGTCTGGATGCCAGATGACTGGAAAATGGCAACTGTTATACCCTTACACAGAGGTGGTGCATGCAGTGACCACCAGAATTATAGACCTCTTTTCCTGAGTATCTGTATCTGTATGGCCATAGGACCAATCAACATGGTGCTCATCAGCACACATATAGGTGATCTACACACAGTTGACTGTACACAGTTTGGATGTCTGACAGGGGGATCATGGCTATTAAACATGTTGGACATTTCCGAGGAAGTCACCAAGAACCTGGGTAAGGGGACATCAGGGCATACAATCCCCTGGACTGAGCCAAGTTATCTGACTATATCCCCCACTCAGGCATCATTTACAGAACACTCAGGCATCCGCAGTACTATCATTTTAGGGGTCAGTTAGTGGCCCATTGATAGCACACATACTCAACATAAAGACATCTGCCTCCAATAGCTGATCTGTCAGCAGCAATGTTCAACGGCTCAGTCCTTGGTCCTCTATTGCTTGAAATCCATTTAACGATGGTACAAATGAATAGTGACAGTCTATGGCTAGCAATTTTGGCTGATGCCTGCAAGCTATGAGCACTCATAGAGTATGTGAGTTATGTCAATATCCTACAAGAGGGTATTGATGAACAAATGCCTGTTGACATAGTAATGGTCATAAACTCTATATGCAAATATATATGTAGTATCATTTCCATCATTATCACCTATGTACCAGGTAAGTAGCACATCAGTTGCAACATGTGATGTACATACTCAGGGGTGAAAGAACTTGGCACAAAGATCTGGCCACATATGTTTACACCTAATGTGCCTGAGATCACCATGTCTCCCCAGTGGTATGACAGGAATCATATATCACAGCTAAGGCACAATCACCCATAACTGAGATACTCATAACCTCCATGTAGTGTTCCCTCAGCATGCCAATATCTGATTGCAAGGGACATTTGGTAATGGACCTTTCCAAGCAGTACTGGCACTTGCACAAAACAGTATGGTGCCTCACAAGGGAACGTCATGTCTTCAGCATGTGTTCTTTGGGGATCGTCTGACATGAGTGACATTGTATCTTGTGGAATATAAACTACTCAGAAGTGATCTCTGCCTTGCATACGGGGCAATGTGTGACTGTGCTTGATTATAAACGCTGCATATCTGTAGGTGGCATAGTACATGGATTAATCACTGTAAGGACATTAACCTAGTACATGATGTTAGTAATACATGCTGGTTGGAGAGATTTGTCTACCAGACTTTAACCCACCTTTGAAACAAAACCCTGGCTAATGGCAAGCAAAGCACCTCAGTGCACCTTAGCACAAGCATGTGCCATCTGTATGATAGGCTGGGCAACCATCATTTCAACTCAGGGCTTCTGCCTGTGTCTATCTTGGACTGGGGAAATATGTGCTGATCATGTAAATAAGGGTATACAGTTGTTTATGATTGTGATGGCTGTATGGACATTATGCTAGTGAAGTTCAAACATCCTATGGTTCCAAAAGCTGATGTAAATTGCTCTAACAGCCACACACACACAAACATGTCTACATTGAGGATAGCACTATGTCCAATTGCTGCATACAGGACATGGCACAGCACATGCATAGTGCAAGTTGGCTGTGTGTAGATTAGAACACTTACCTATGTAATGGTACATACTACAGATCACAGTATGTGATGCACACAACACACCTCATATCTGATAGTATTATCAGTTTAGGGCATATTATGTTTGATGACATCAGCAGGCCTAGTTGAGATCAGGAATTCAGAGGACCACATCACCTGCTACAAATAAAATTCTGCAAAACCCTACTTCTTTCTAAATGATTGAGGTGATTATATTTATGCCACATGGACATACACATATGCACCAAGTGGCCTGGAGTGAGATCAGAACCCCTACCTATCTAGTCTTACACACTATAGATCACAATACTTATCGCATGCACTACAGCTTTAGAGAGATGCTACAATGGCAGCTGGTAGTGTTACTGTAGCTGACATCATCATACCTTGTAGAAGAGGGCAGTTTGGAAGCCAGCAGCAACTTACAGGACCACAAATTGCATAACTATTGCAGTTTAATAGTCAATGGGGGATTATCAGTGTTTGGCAGGAGGTTACACACACACACACACACACACACACACACACACACACACACACACACACACACACACACACACACGCACCAAGAGGCCAGCAGTGAGATTAGAACATCTACCTCTCTAGTCTTAC